>NW_027001609.1:73467-183594 GCF_036934945.1 Oncorhynchus masou masou
AGAAATTTAATGAATTGTAACTGTTTGGATTTAATGTAAATGATTGTACAGTATTTGTGGCGTTTGAAGCTGTAATGTTGATTCTGTAATTTGTAGTTGTTGTATTGTTGTCATCGGGGCAACATTGTAAACTAGACTCTGGTCTTAATGGGTTCCCCTGAATAAAATGCATTCTGAGCAAGTCAAATCAAAACCAACAGATTCTCTGTCTAGAGAAATTCTTTACCATAATGACCATTGAAACATGGCATATTTTCTATCACGTGTGCTGCTTTTTAAACCTTTTGATTTTGTTTCACGTAGGACAAAGATCCTTTTCCTACTCCGATTTCTGGCAGACAATGTTCCCGGCGTCGGGCTGGTTGCTCGTAAGTGTTTACTTTTTATAGAAACCAAGTATCTGAAAATGGCGTGGGATGTATTTGTTCCATTGTTTACCTTTGTTGCTAGTCCACTGTCTGCTGACATGCACTGTGGCTTCCAAATTCTGCCAGTCAAATGTGTTCATTGTCCTGATTGGCTTAACCTTATCCTCCACTTGTCCTTCCAGGCCCTCTAATGGATTACCTACCTGTCTGGCAGAAGATCTACTTCTATAACTGGGGCTGAGGGCAAGAGGTGGTTGAAGGTCTCCTGGCCAGCTGGATAGGGATCGACACTAAAGAGGGAGAATCAGTCAAATACAGAGCCAGAGACACACAGGGACTCAAGTCAGACTCACTGGAAACCTGTGCTGGTTAATCTGCTGTATTTCAACTGGGGACCCTCAAATCAGATCCAACATGCTGTTCTGTTGCTAGGGCATGCCAGAGTACCTTACGGATCCTTCTGTTCTGTTGCTAGGGCATGCCAGAGTACCTTACGGATCCTTCTGTTCTGTTGCTAGGGCATGCCAGAGTACCTTACGGATCCTTCTGTTCTGTTGCTAGGGCATGTTCTGTTGAGTACCTTACGGATCCTTCTGTTCTGTTGCTAGGGCATGCCAGAGTACCTTACGGATCCTTCTGTTCTGTTGCTAGGGCATGCCAGAGTACCTTACGGATCCTTCTGTTCTGTTGCTATCCTTCTGTTCTGTTGCTAGGGCATGCCAGAGTACCTTACGGATCCTTCTGTTCTGTTGCTAGGGCATGCCAGAGTACCTTACTGATCCTTCTGTTCTGTTGCTAGGGCATGCCAGAGTACCTTACGGATCCTTCTGTTCTGTTGCTAGGGCATGCCAGAGTACCTTACGGATCCTTCTGTTCTGTTGCTAGGGCATGCCAGAGTACCTTACGGATCCTTCTGTTCTGTTGCTAGGGCATGCCAGAGTACCTTACGGATCCTTCTGTTCTGTTGCTAGGGCATGCCAGAGTACCTTACGGATCCTTCTGTTCTGTTGCTAGGGCATGCCAGAGTACCTTACGGATCCTTCTGTTCTGTTGCTAGGGCATGCCAGGGGATCCTTCTGTTCTGTTGCTATGCCAGAGTACCTTACGGATCCTTCTGTTCTGTTGCTAGGGCATGCCAGAGTACCTTACGGATCCTTCTGTTCTGTTGCTAGGGCATGCCAGAGTACCTTACGGATCCTTCTGTTCTGTTGCTAGGGCATGCCAGAGTACCTTACGCCTTCTGTTCTGTTGCTAGGGCATGCCAGAGTACCTTACGGATCCTTCTGTTCTGTTCTACCTTACGGATCCTTCTGTTCTGTTGCTAGGGCATGCCAGAGTGGATCCTTCTGTTCTGTTGCTAGGGCATGCCAGAGTACCTTACGGATCCTTCTGTTCTGTTGCTAGGGCATGCCAGAGTACCTTCTGCCAGAGTACCTTACGGATCCTTCTGTTCTGTTGCTAGGGCATGCCAGAGTACCTTACTGATCCTTCTGTTCTGTTGCTAGGGCATGCCAGAGTACCTTACGGATCCTTCTGTTCTGTTGCTAGGGCATGCCAGAGTACCTTACTGATCCTTGCCTTTTGCATTCCCACCTTGTTCTTTATTTTTTATAATTTGAGTGATTTCTGTCATATCTTCCATCAGACTGATCTTGAACCAGTGATTATGATGACTTGATGCTGATTGTGATTTAGTTTTCTCCTTTTGTAATCTGTACATTACCCAGCGGTGTTATTGACCGAGTGGTAGGAGATATCTTTGGCACCGCTGGGGAGGATCACCATCTTGTCAGTCAGTTTTGCTGTCTGTCACGGGGAACAATCCCTGCTAAATGTCTCCAGTTCAACAACCCACTACAGCCAGCCCTGATGGGTTCTGTGCAGTTGGTCCTACAGCATTACAGCAAATGACTTTGAGGCTGGTTGAAGTTCTCTCTATGGGGCTGTCCCAATATCTCCTTTCTCCCAAAGTGTGCACTTGTTCACTCCTTCGCACAAATCTAGATTGGCATGGGCTGGTGGGGGTTTCCACCATGTTTCGTCTGCTAGTCACTTCCTTTCGACTCGTTAATTGGAGGAAGGAGAGAATTGGACCCTTCTGTTCGTCAGATTGTTCATTTGTTTTTCTTCCCACTGTGCCAATGTATGTGACCATGATATGAAATCTAACATTTGTATATTAAATATGCTGTATTCTAAATTATTGATTATAACTACCTAATTGATGTACTGTTTAAAAAAACTAAGCAAGTCAGTTAAGAACAAATTCTTATTTACAATGATGGCCTAGGAACAGTGGGTTAACTGCCTTGTTCAGGGGCAGAACAACATATGCTTACCTTGTCAGCTCGGGGATTAGATCCAGCAACCTTTCGGTTACTGACCCAACGCTCCAACCACTAGACGACCTGCCGTCCCATGTAATTGTTACTTAATTGGGGTTGAGAATTAAGAATCGATTTTTGTAGTTTATCCAGAGTACTTGAACAACCATCTGGAAATGCATTGAAACCAGGTAGTTTTCCCTGTGTGAAAGAAATAGTTGAAGATGATTGGGGGAAGTGGAATGTTGTGGCTCTGAGTGCCTTTCAAAAGGTCACTTACCAGAGGAAAAAGGAAAGGTCTAATATACTTATTGGAAATTCTGCAAATGTTTTTTTATTACATTTATGAATCCTACAAATGTGTTCAATAAATGGTCAGAGTAATGATCTGATACTACCCAGTCATTGTGTTTATCTTAGGTAGGTTTTCATAACTACCATTCATTTGCTGTTATGTAATGTGCTGCTACGGCTGTGTTTACACACACAGTACAAATCTGATTTGTTTTTGACCAATGAGATCAGCTCTGCAAAAGATCTGATGTGATTTGAAAAAGATAATTGGGCAGCATTTGTAAACACAGCCAATGAACTTAAGTGAGCAACCACAGTGATGGATTTCAATCTTTATTGACACAAATCTAACTCTTTTTGTAGCCTACAATAAATAACTTGTTTTGATGGGTCATTGGGATAGCCATTCTTCATCACTAGTGGGACAACCAGGGGGACAGACCAGGCCACATGAGGGCACACACTCAAACCCATCCCCATGGTGACAGCCATGAGTGAACACACTCAAACCCATCCCCATGGTGACAGCCATGGGTGAACACACTCAAACCCATCCCCATGGTGACAGCCATGAGTGAACACACTCAAACCCATCCCCATGGTGACAGCCATGGGTGAACACACTCAAACCCATCCCCATGGTGACAGCCATGAGTGAACACACTCAAACCCATCCCCATGGTGACAGCCATGGGTGAACACACTCAAACCCATCCCCATGGTGACAGCCATGGGTGAACACTCAAACCCATCCCCATGGTGACAGTCATGGGTGAACACACTCAAACCCAAACTCAGTCCTGCCCGTGCACGTTTGTTTTTTTTGTCCATGCACTACTCAGCTGATTAAAAAAACAAAAATCACTCGTCAAGCTTTGAATATTTTTAAATCAGCTGTGTGGCATTAGGGCAAAAACCAAAACGGGGCCCCAGGATCAAGTTTGGGGCTTACCGTCAAACACTGACCCCAACTAACACACGGCTGTTAGAGAAGCAGGAGCTGCCTTTTGAGAATCCTTTCCCCGTCAACAGACAACCATCTAACATGTCCATCAGTGGAGGCTGCTGAGAGCAGGACGGCTCATAATGGTTGGAGTGAATGGAATGGCTTCAACCACCTGGAAACCATGTGTTTCATGCCGCTCCAGTCATTACCACAAGCCTGTCCTCCCCGATTAAGGTGCCACCAACCTCCTGTGGTGTATATCAAACTAAGGGGACTGTCCACGAGGGTGTAACCTTCTCCAGTCCATTACTGCTGCGATGCAGCCCGGGAATGAGAGCCTCAACTCTGTAATGATCATCTCAGCAAAGCACCAATAAAATAGACAGAAACCATGAGATGGAAAGGGACCTCCATACAAAACAGACAATTGTGTTAAATGACTTTGAACCAAGTGCATATCTAGAGCTATGGAAGGTGCTAGATCAACCCCCGCTACTACTGCCAATGGTAACATTCAAGGTCATCTTTTTTTGTAGTTGCAGAACAATTGTCAATCTATATCAATCTTCTGAGATACACAGCGCAGCTGCAAGAGAGACAACTGGGAACACCAACCGTTGTTATAATGCAATTCCACCTTCCAGGCTCTGTGATACCAGACACCCTGTCTGTTCGTGATGAGATATCAGATAGAAATGTATTGTGTAGAACACACACCAGTCAGGAACAAGTGGTAATCACGTCACCTCTATGTGTATTATATAGCATTTCTACCTGTGACATATATGTTCTTTGCCACATAAGACATTCGTGACCGGACCGTCTGAGTACTGAGGTGGCCCTGTTCTTGACGTTACACCTCAGTGAATTTACCCCCCCCGAATTCCATTTGACCAGCGGTGGTAGGCTCATCTTACCCGGTCTCTCATTCTTATGGGCAGGTCACCAGAAATAAACATCAAACGACGAGGGACCGAGTGACAGCCAGGTTCTGTCCAGTCACAGGTTTCACAACAACCTGATGAGCATATCTTCCATTAGTCATTGCTCCTGCCATTCAACAAGACGGTACAGAACAGAACGGGATCAAACTCCCATTTAGAACTCCCATTTAGAACAGAACGAGGATCAAACTCCCATTTAGAACAGAAGGGATCAAACTCACATTTAGAACAGAACGATCAAACTCCCATTTAGAACAGAACGATCAAACTCCCATTTAGAACAGAACGAAGGGATCAAACTCCCATTTAGAACAGAATGAGAGAAATGGGATCAAACTCCCATTTAGACAGAACAGAAAACTCCCATTTAGAACAGGATCAAACTCCCATTTAGAACAGAATCAAACTCCCATTTAGAACAGAACGAGGGATCAAACTCCCATTTAGAACAGAATAAGAAAACTCCCATTTAGAACAGAACGAGGGATCAAACTCCCATTTAGAACAGAATGAGGGATCAAACTCCCATTTAGAACAGAATGAGGGATCAAACTCCCATTTAGAACAGAAACTTTTAAACAGAATGAAGAAAACTCCCATTTAGAACAGAACGTGGGATCAAACTCCCATTTAGAACAGAACGAGGGATCAAACTCCCATTTAGAACAGAACGAGGGATCAAACATTTAGAACAGAATTAAACTCCCATTTAGAACAGAAACACAGCAGAAACACAGCTGAGTTGCATTCCCCCCATGTCTAAGTAACTTAACTTAGAAACAAAAGACCGTGTGAACTCAGATCCAGGTCTTCATGTATTCTATACAAGTGTGTTTCTCAACATTAGAGGTTAATATGGCTTCCCAAAGTGTGGTGTGATTCTGTAAACCCAGTGACTGGTCAAGCACGGACTGAAGGAGACCACCATCCACATTCTTACCAGCATCGTCCATTCAGTCAAAGCACCCGATCATCCCTAAGAAACACACACATCCAACTCTTTCTATTGAAAAAGGCTGAACGCCAACCTGTCTTCTGACCCAACTGAAAACCTTTCAGACCCTGGTGAAGAACTCACATTGCACTGCAAGATGGGCGAGGTCATTACGTTTCTAAAATATACCCCCCCCCCTCCGTTCCCCGTCCAGCTCCTGACCTCGGTAGATTGCGTCACTCAGTCAGAGAGTGGAGGTGTTGTGTTTTGATTCATGCTGTGTGGAGTTCAGTTAAAACGTTCTTTACAAATGGAACTTTGTGTGATTAACTCGACTCCATTCAGACCAGAGAATGTCATCCGTTGTCACAGTAACTAAAATGAAAACAGATAAATCAACCGGTACTGGACAACTGCTTCCCTTTGATGATGTTAATGCTGAATGGTTAAACGGCTCTGTCTGTTAAAACAGCGACAGACGGTTGAAAACACACAGTAAAAACAATGTCAAAAAGCATCGTTCAACAGAGAGAGGATTGGTTATCATATCATTCTGAGAGAATACTTTATAGCATTAATATTTTGTTTGAAATCAGAGACCAAAACAGTATAGAAAACAAGACGAGTTAGAACGAAAAAAAAACAAAAAACTTTACACCTTCCAGAGCTTTCTTCGCTGAAAATAAAACTTTGTCTCACTCTAAAAGGTAGATGAACAGACACGGTGTAGGGTCTCCCTCCATTCATGCAATCTCTCTTCCCTTCTCTCACTACAGATACCAGTCAGTGGTGATGTGCTCTGTCCCCCCTCCCCTCCACTCTCTGTCAGTATGACGTCATGGCTCCCTCTCCCCCTGCAGCTGGGTGTTGGTCGTCCTGGTCTCTTCAGTAAGCGCCATAGCGATCCTAACACAAACACAAGAAGCTGGGTCAGCACATTAAGATCCATCTAGTGATGGTTTCCTACCAATACTAGAGAACCACACTGAAGAAAACTGACAAACAGGAGGAGACACCTTGGACTTGTTCAATACAAAATGCTCAATTTCCCTTTTCAGTTGTGTGTCCTACTAGACAGGACAATAGAGTTTCTCTGTATGTGTTGAGGTGTCTCTGGTCCTGTAGAGTTTCTCTGTATGTGTAATTGTATTGTGTTGTGTTGAGGTGTATCTGGTCCTGTAGAGTTTCTCTGTATGTGTAATTGTGTTGAGGTGTCTCTGGTCCTGTAGAGTTTCTCTGTATGTGTAATTGTATTGTGTTGTGTTGAGGTGTCTCTGGTCCTGTAGAGTTTCTCTGTATGTGTAATTGTGTTGAGGTGTCTCTGGTCCTGTAGAGTTTCTCTGTATGTGTAATTGTGTAATTGTATGTGTAATTGTGTTGAGGTGTCTCTGGTCCTGTAGAGTTTCTCTGTATGTTTCTCTGTGTTGAGGTGTCTCTGGTCCTGTAGAGTTTCTCTGTATTGTATTGTGTTGAGGTGTCTCTGGTCCTGTAGAGTTTCTCTGTATGTGTAATTGTATTGTGTTGTATTGTGTTGAGGTGTCTCTGGTCCTGTAGAGTTTCTCTGTATGTTTCTCTGTAATTGTATTGTGTTGTGTTGAGGTGTCTCTGGTCCTGTAGAGTTTCTCTGTATGTGTAATTGTATTGTGTTGAGGTGTCTCTGGTCCTGTAGAGTTTCTCTGTATGTGTAATTGTATTGTGTTGAGGTGTCTCTGGTCCTGTAGAGTTTCTCTGTATGTGTAATTGTATTGTGTTGAGGTGTCTCTGGTCCCGTAGAGTTTCTCTGTATGTGTAATTGTATTGTGTTGAGGTGTCACTGGTTCTGTAGAGTTTCTCTGTATGTGTAATTGTATTGTGTTGAGGTGTCTCTGGTCCCGTAGAGTTTCTCTGTATGTGTAATTGTATTGTGTTGAGGTGTCTCTGGTCCTGTAGGTGTCTCTGGTCCTGTAGAGTTTCTCTGTATGTGTAATTGTATTGTGTTGAGGTGTCTCTGGTCCTGTATGTGTAATTGTATTGTGTTGAGGTGTCTCTGGTCCTGTATTTCTCTGTAATTGTAATTGTATTGTGTTGTGTCTCTGGTCCTGTAGAGTTTCTCTGTATGTGTAATTGTATTGTGTTGAGGTGTCTCTGGTCCTGTAGAGTTTCTCTGTATGTGTAATTGTATTGTGTTGAGGTGTCTCTGGTCCTGTAGAGTTTCTCTGTATGTGTAATTGTATTGTGTTGAGGTGTCTCTGGTCCTGTAGAGTTTCTCTGTATGTGTAATTGTATTGTGTTGAGGTGTCTCTGGTCCTGTAGAGTTTCTCTGTATGTGTAATTGTATTGTGTTGAGGTGTCTCTGGTCCTGTAGAGTTTCTCTGTATGTGTAATTGTATTGTATTGTGTTGAGGTGTCACTGGTCCTGTAGAGTTTAATTGTATTGTGTTGAGGTGTCTCTGGTCCTGTAGAGTTTCTCTGTATGTGTAATTGTATTGTGTTGAGGTGTCTCTGGTCCTGTAGAGTAATTCTCTGTATGTCTCTGGTCCTGTAATTTCTCTGTATTGTAATTGTATTGTGTTGAGGTGTCTCTGGTCCTGTAGAGTTTCTCTGTATGTGTAATTGTATTGTGTTGAGGTGTCTCTGGTCCTGTAGAGTTTCTCTGTATGTGTAATTGTATTGTGTTGTCTCTGAGGTGGTCCTGTAGAGTTTCTCTGTATGTGTAATTGTATTGTATTGTGTTGAGGTGTCCTGTAGTAGAGTTTCTCTGTATGTGTAATTGTATTGTGTTGAGGTGTCTCTGGTCCTGTAGAGTTTCTCTGTATGTGTAATTGTATTGTGTTGAGGTGTCTCTGGTCCTGTAGAGTTTCTCTGTATGTGTAATTGTATTGTGTGTGAGGTGTCTCTGGTCCTGTCTCTGGTCCTCTGGTCCTGTAGAGTTTCTCTGTATGTGTAATTGTATTGTATTGTGTTGAGGTGTCTCTGGTTTCCTGTATGTAGAGAGTTTCTCTGTATGTGTAATTGTATTGTATTGTGTTGAGGTGTCTCTGGTCCTGTAGAGTTTCTCTGTATGTGTAATTGTATTGTGTTGTGTTGAGTGTCTCTGGTCCTGTAGAGTTTCTCTGTATGTGTAATTGTATTGTGTTGAGGTGTCTCTGGTCCTGTAGAGTTTCTCTGTATGTGTAATTGTATTGTGTTGAGGTGTCTCTGGTCCTGTAGAGTTTCTCTGTATGTGTAATTGTATTGTGTTGAGGTGTCTCTGGTCCTGTAGAGTTTCTCTGTATGTGTAATTGTATTGTGTTGTGTTGAGGTGTCTCTGGTCCTGTAGAGTTTCTCTGTATGTGTAATTGTATTGTGTTGAGGTGTCTCTGGTCCTGTAGAGTTTCTCTGTGTTGATGTGTAATTGTATTGTGTTGAGGTGTCTCTGGTCCTGTAGAGTTTCTCTGTATGTGTAATTGTATTGTGTTGTGTTGAGGTGTCTCTGGTCCTGTAGAGTTTCTCTGTATGTGTAATTGTATTGTGTTGAGGTGTCTCTGGTCCTGTAGAGTTTCTCTGTATGTGTAATTGTATTGTGTTGAGGTGTCTCTGGTCCTGTAGAGTTTCTCTGTATGTGTAATTGTATTGTGTTGAGGTGTCTCTGGTCCTGTAGAGTTTCTCTGTATGTGTAATTGTATTGTATTGTGTTGAGGTGTCTCTGGTCCTGTAGAGTTTCTCTGTATGTGTAATTGTATTGTGTTGAGGTGTCTCTGGTCCTGTAGAGTTTCTCTGTATGTGTAATTGTATTGTGTTGAGGTGTCTCTGGTCCTGTAGAGTTTCTCTGTATGTGTAATTGTATTGTGTTGAGGTGTCTCTGGTCCTGTAGAGTTTCTCTGTATGTGTAATTGTATTGTGTTGAGTTGTCTCTGGTCCTGTAGAGTTTCTCTGTATGTGTAATTGTATTGTGTTGAGAGTGTCTCTGGTCTGTAGAGTTTCTCTGTATGTCCTGGTCCTGTAGAGTTTCTCTGTATGTGTGTGTATTGTATTGTGTTGAGGTGTCTCTGGTCCTGTAGAGTTTCTCTGTATGTGTAATTGTATTGTGTTGAGGTGTCTCTGGTCCTGTAGAGTTTCTCTGTATGTGTAATTGTATTGTGTGTTGAGGTGTCTCTGGTCCTGTAGAGTTTCTCTGTATGTGTAATTGTATTGTGTTGAGGTGTCTCTGGTCCTGTAGAGTTTCTCTGTATGTATGTAATTGTATTGTGTTGAGGTGTCTCTGGTCCTGTAGAGTTTCTCTGTATGTGTAATTGTATTGTATTGTGTTGAGGTGTCTCTGGTCCTGTAGAGTTTCTCTGTATGTGTAATTGTATTGTGTTGAGGTGTCTCTGGTCCGGTAGAGTTTCTCTGTATGTGTAATTGTATTGTGTTGAAGTGTCTCTGGTTCTGTAGAGTTTCTCTGTATGTGTAATTGTATTGTGTTGAAGTGTCTCTGGTCCTGTAGAGTTTCTCTGTATGTGTAATTGTATTGTGTTGAGGTGTCTCTGGTCCTGTGTTTCTGGTCCTGTAGTGTTTCTCTGTATGTGTAATTGTATTGTGTTGATGGTGTCTCTGGTCCTGTAGAGTTTCTCTGTATGTGTAATTGTATTGTGTTGAGAGAGTGTCTCTGGTCCTGTAGAGTTTCTCTGTATGTGTAATTGTATTGTGTTGAGGTGTCTCTGGTCCTGTAGAGTTTCTCTGTATGTGTAATTGTATTGTGTTGAGGTGTCTCTGGTCCTGTAGAGTTTCTCTACCTGTATGGTGTTCATGGTCGCCGTTGGCCATGCACGGCCATCTTGCCCGCCACAGTCTTCACCCCCTGTTTGAACTGAGCAATGTCCGGTCCCGTCGGCAGCACACTCTCATAACCTGCTGCCCCTACAGAGACAGAGATCAAACTGGTATGACAATTTTATTATCAATGTTCATAAACTTCAATTAATCTACTCAGTCTGCAACCCAGAGTTTGTAAGATTCTGGTTGAATGAAACAGACAAGAGTCCCAACTTACAATAGTCAAAATGTTTATTCACGGGAACGTTCTCCAGTCCATTATACAAAAACATCCATTTTATACTTGCTCCTTACTTACGCACATACATCCACACAAACAGTAGATATCCTACCTACACATACACTTCCACACAAACAGTAGGTATCCTACACATACACACACAAACATAGGTATCCTACACATACAAAAACAGTAGGTATCCTACGCACATACATACACAAACAAGGTATCCTAGTAGTAGGTATCCTACACAAACAGTAGGTATCACATACATACACACAAACAGTAGGTATATCCTAATCACATACATACACACAAACAGTAGGTATCCTACGTATCACACAAACAGTAGGTATCCTAATCACATACATACACACAAACAGTAGGTATCCTACACAAACAGTATCACACATAATACACACAAACAGTAGGTATCCTACGCACATACATACACACAAACAGTAGGTATCCTAATACATACATACACACAAACAGTAGGTATCCTAATCACATATACATAGGTATCCTACACATACATCCACACAAACAGTAGGTATCCTACACATACATAGGTATCCTAATCACATACATTCACACAAACAGTAGGTATCCTAATCACATACACAAACAGTAGGTATCCACACAAAACAGTAGGTATCCTACGCACATACATAAACACACAAAAACAGTAGGTATCCTACGCACATACATTCACACAAACAGTAGGTATCCTATACATACATACACAAAACAGTAGGTATCCTACGCACATACATACACACAAACAGTAGGTATCCTAATCACATACATACACACAAACAGTAGGTATCCTATACATACACACAAACAGTAGGTATCCTAATCACATACATCACACAAACAGTAGGTATCCTATACATTCACACAAACAGTAGGTATCCTACGCACATACATACACACTAAACAGTAGGTATCCTAATCACATACATTCACACAAACAGTAGGTATCCTGCGCACATACATACACACAAACAGTAGGTGAGTTGTATCCTTCTCCGTAGTTCTCACCACTGTGTATCACTACCCAGCCGACAGTTCCATCCCCCAGATTAGGGAGACCTTGAGAAGTAATCCCTGTCCTCATAAGTTCCTCAGAGTTCTAGCCAGGTCTGTTCAAACACAGTGTAATTGTTCTCTGTATTTTCTTAGGCCACACATACACACACATTTCTCTCCCTCCCAGTCCAACCTAGTTGGACTTGTGTTTAATACTTTAATTATTCCTTATCCATGCTACATAAACTATAACCCCAAATGGTTAAGTTTCAGGGTAGAAATATTTAATCATTATCTATAAACATATAAATGATTTTATCACAAACACAAACATTAACAAATACTCAAACACACTCTCATAACTTGCTGCCCCTACAGAGACAGAGAGAGATCAAACACAACATTAACCCTTACCTGTGTCACGGTCACTCCGTCCCCAAACAGGTCAGCAGAGCTGATGGACGTGTTGCCAGACAGGCCCTCCAGACGTGTCTTGGCCTCATACTGGGGAATGACAGAACACCATTTCATTAGACTAGACAACACCATCGCATTCGCTTGACGAGGCAACACCAACGACACAATCTCACTAGTTTAGGGTTGATCCCATTTAGACTGGTCGATTGTTTGGTCAATATGCGGTTGGTCGACCAATATTTCTTTAGTTGAGCAGTCAGTCGCAATATTATAGATATTTTTTAATTGTGCACAAGACACCTGTCTGATTGGCGCCTGTCTGATTGGACTGATCCATTGTGGAGAGGCCGTGGGGGATGGAACAGTCCATCACTAAGACATGTGCTACTGAAATTCTATATGGTTACATTACATAAGAACAATGGTGCAACACTAATATAAAATATTATTTTATAACAAATGCTCTTGGATAGCTGTCCGCGGTTCTGAAACATCAGTGCGCTGTTGAATTGGTGCCTTTTCCTGGACCATGTTGCCATGTGGATAATAGCAGAGTTAACCAGCATATTGGTGTTGAGAACAATGTGGCGGAGGCAGCGGCGGAGTGAGGAGACGAGGAAACAGCCCTTGACTAAATTGCCTAGTCACAAAATGCCGGATACAGCAATTTCACAAATTAGGCAATAAAAAAAATATTTGTATGCTTTAACAAAAGATTTAGAATGTGTTTCATTAGAGGAGCCTCTGGTATTACACTGGACAAAAAAAGGTCCCAGAAATGTTTCATACGCAACCTTACTTCTCTCAAATTGTGTGCACAAATTTGTTTACATCCCTGTTAGTGAGCATTTCTCCTTCGCCAAGATAATCCATTTCTCCTTCGCCAAGATAATGACTCATGCTGATTAAACAGCATGAGTCATTACACAGGTGCACCTTGTGCTAGGGACAATAAAAGGGCCACTAAAATGTGCAGTTTTGTCACTCAACACAATGCCACAGATGTCTCAAGTTGAGGGAGCGTGCAATTGGCATACTAGCTGCAGGAAAGTCCACCAGAGCTGTTGCCAGAGAATTGAATGTTCATTTCTCTATCATAAGTCGCCTCCAACATCGTTTTAGAGAATTTGTCAGTACGTCCATCCTGCCTCACAACCGCAGACCACGTGCTTGGCGTCTTGTGGGCGAGAGGTTTACTGATGTTTTCAACGTAGACAGAGTGCCCCATGGGGGGATGGTATGGGGGGGTATGGGCAGGCATAAGCTACAGACAACGAACACAATTGCATTTTATCGATGGCAATTTGACTGCACAGAGACACGTGATGAGACCCAGCATATTGGTGTTGTGCCATTCATCCACCGCCATCACCTCAGCCCCATGTCGCAAGGATCTGTACACAATTCCTGGAAGCGGACAATTTCCCACTTATTCCATGTTGCCCATTGAGCATGTTTGGGATGCTATGGATCGATGTGTACGGCAGCGTGTTCCAGTTCCCGCCAATATCCAGCAACAATGACAACCGTTGAAGAGAAGTGGGACAATATCCCACAGGCCACAATCAACAGCCTGATAAACTCTATGTGAAGGTGAGGTGTCACGCTGCATGAGGCAAATGGTGGTCACACCAGATACTGACTGGTTTCCTGATCCACTCCCCTACATTTAAAAAAAAAAGTATATTTTGGTAGAAAGAACAGAATACCCTCAGTCGACCAATATTTTAATTTATTTTACGGGGACAGCCCTACATTAGCTAGACTAGTCAACACCAACAACACCATCTCATTAGACTAGACAACACCATCTCATTAGACTAGACAACACCACCTCATTAGACTAGACAACACCATCTCATTAGACTAGACAACACCATCTCATTAGACTAGCCAACACCTGTTCAGGAGTCTTATGGCTTGGGGGTAAAAACTGTTGAGAAGCCTTTTTGTCCTAGACTTGGCACTCCGGTAGCGCTTGCCATGCGGTAATAGAGAGAACAGTCTATGACTGGGGTGGCTGGAGTCTTTGACAATTTTCAGGGCCTTCCTCTGACACTGCCTGTTGTAGAGGTCCTGGACGGCAGGCAGCTCTGCCCCAGTGATGTACTGGGCCGTAAGCACTACCCTCTGAAGTGCCTTGCAGGGGGCCAAGCAAATGCCGTACCAGGAAGTGATGCAACCGGTCAGATGTTGCAACTGTGGAACCTTTTGAGGATCTCAGGACCCATGCCAAATCTTTTTAGTTTCCTGAGGGGGAATAGGCTTTGTCGTGCCCTCTTCACGACTGTCTTGGTGTGTTTGGACCATTCTAGTTTGTTGTTGATGTGGACACCAAGGAATTTGAAGCTCTCAACCTGCTCCACTACAGCCCTGTCGATGAGAATGGGGAAGTGCTAGGTGCTCCTTTTCCTGTAGTCCACAATCATTTCCTTGGTCACGTTGAGGGATAGGTTGTTATTCTGGCACCATCCGACCAGGTCTCTGACCTCCTCCCAAAAGGCTTTCTCATCGTTGTCGGTGATCAGGCCTACCACTGTTGTGTTGTCAGCAAACTTAATGATGGTGTTGGAATCGTGCCTGGCCATGCAGTCGTGGGTGAACAGGGAGTACAGGAGGGGACTGAGCACGCACCCCTGGGGAGCTCCAGTGTTGAGGATCAGTGTGGCAGATGTGTTGTTACCTACCCTCACCACCTGGGGGCAGCCCGTCAGGAAGTCCAGGATCCAGTTGCAAAGGGAGGTGTTTAGTCCCAGGTTCCTTAGCTTAGTAATGAGCTTTGAGGGCACTATGGTGTTGAACGCTGAGCTGTTGTCAATGAATAGCATTCTCACATAGGTGTTCCTTTTGTCCGGGAGGGAAAGGGCAGTGTGGAGTGCAATGGAGATTGCATCATCTGTGGATCTGTTTGGGTGGTATGCAAATTACTACTTGGTGTCATGAGACAGCCCTTTTCTGCTCTTCCGAATAAAACCCCACCTTGAGAATTTCTCAACAGACCATGTTTCTCTCAATTACGAGAGGACAAAGGTTGCAGACCAGCTTACCTCGATAACGAGAGGGCCAAGGTTTGAGACCAGACTGCTGAATCTTTTAACCATACCACGTTGTTAAACTCTTAGACTATCGATACCGACAGAATAAGAACAAGTCTTTGATATTAATTACTAGTCTGCAGCTAGGAATTCGGTATCATTGAACGCGAAGAACGACAACCGCTGAAACATCTATTCTACAAAGACATGAATGAATGTCACTCTGAACTATCTATTCTAACCACGATAGAGAGAGAGAGAGCGGACAGACTCCAACAGAAACAAACTTTTCAACAGAGATCCCGACGACACAGAGCGTAAATACAGTGCCTTGCGAAAGTAATTTTGCACGCCAATTTTTCAATTTTTGATTTGTTAAAAAAGTTTGAAATATCCAATAAATGTCGTTCCACTTCATGATTGTGTCCCACTTTTGTTGATTCTTCACAAAAAAATACAGTTTTATATCTTTATGTTTGAAGCCTGAAATGTGGCAAAAGGTCGCAAAGTTCAAGGGGGCAGAATACTTTCGCAAGGCACTGTATATATATTGATTGCAATTATTTACGAATGAGTGAGCATTCATGTGCAAAGGATTAGCATTTCAATTGTTATAATTATCAACTTTGTAGTGTCTCATCTCAGTTGACCCCCACTTCCCCTTTTGTCCACCAAGCCGCGATACCCGTTTATCCCACTAGGGAAACTCCGTTATCATTTCCTTTTAACTATCTACTGTTTGTTTATGCATTTCTGTGAATTACTTAGTTAGTAAATAAATGATTTTAAGACAATTGATATATGGATGACTCATAGTGAAGACTGGGTTCATGCAGAATTTGGAATGAGACTAACGTGAGGTAAAGAAGAATTCATTAATCAGAAGACTATTGATCAGATATGAAAATATCTGAAAAGTTATATTAGGAAAATTATAACTTTGTAATCTGAATATTTTCCTTGGTGCCCCGACTTCCTAGTTAATTACAGTTACATGACTAATCCGTTTAATCACGTAATAATAATTAGAGAGTTATTTGATAAATAGGTCTTCAGTTTTAATAATGCCATAGACAACAACACCATGTCAACTTAAAAGTAGAAATAGAATGAAACTAGCATTATATTTTTGCTCTATTATAGTGGCCACTATAATAGAAATCGATCAAGTGCACAAGGCGACATGTGTGCAAAACTAACATTCACTGAGTAAAAAAATGTAATAATTTCCCCTCATTTACACACAAGTGTTACTGTCAAGTTCAACACAACTAAGCCATATCTGTGGGCTACACATTACTGCATTGTACACTGTCTGCCTGTGGACATCTGTTCTACAATGTTCCAGCAGAGCATGAGACCCTTTGTTGGCATAATTGATCCCTTTCAGGCAGAGATAACACCTGGCCTACCCCTTTATATCAACTGTATTGAAAAAGTGAGAAGGGGGGGGTCCTTTCACCTCTATAGTGGCATCCAGCTTAAGCCAGGCCCACTCCAGCTACACTTGATCCCCGAATACACTTGGTTAACAAGCAACGCCTCATTTTCACCTAATTCTCTCATTCTGAAAATGAGCCACATATTGTAGAGGGAAAACATTAGCAGTTAGTTCGTTAGCTAGTTAACTAATCAACATTTCACACAGATTGCCAGAGTCCAGTAAGCAACTAAAGTGTTATAACTTGAGGAACGGCACAACTTACGGTGAAACTGGAGGGCGCGCTATTCAAATAAATAATCATAAAAATGATGGATATTAAACATTTCGGTATATACAAATGTCTTATATCGGTTGAAAGCTTAAATTCTTGTTAATCTAACGGCACTGTCCGATTTACAGTAGGCTCTACAGCGAACGCATGTCATGCGATTGTTTGAGGACGGCACCACACATCAAAATATTTTACACCGGCACAGGTTTCACAAATTCACAAATAGCGATTAAATATTCACTTACTTTTTGAACATTTTCCTCTGATTTGTCATCCAAAGGGTCCCAGCTATAACATGCGGTGTAGTTTTTTTTAGATAAAATCCTTCTTTATATCCCGAAAGGTCAGTTTAGTTGGCGCCATCGATTTGAGTAATCCACTCGTTCAACATGCCAAGACAGGAATCCGAAAATCTAACCCTAAACTTTGTTTCAACAAGTCAAAATACGTTTCTATTTAATCCTCAGATTCCCTAAAATGTAATTAAACTATAATATTTCATACAGAAAGAAGTATGTTCAATAGGATATTTGCAAGTACGTGACCTTTTCATTGCGTGCGCATACACGAATTTGTAAGTCTGTGTCCCTGTAGTAACCTTGAACAAAGACGATCGACACCCAGTGGAAGCCACAGGAATTGCAATATGGGAGCTGGAATTGAGTATGTCCCTATACTTTCCATTGTAACAGCACGGACTCTCAAAAATAAAAATCTGGTTGGTTTATCTTTGGATTTTCTCCTACCATGTCTATTGTGTTAAAGTCTCATACATTATTTTAACATTTATACAAACTTCTACGTATTTTCTTTTCAATGGTACCAATTATATGCACATCCTGGCTTCAGGGCCTGAGTAACAGGCAGTTTACTTTGGGCACGTCAGTCAGGCGGGAATTGAGAAAAAAGGACCCTAGCCTGAAGAAGTACTATAGCGAATTGGTTAGGTTACTAATGTTAGCTCATCTGATGTAACGTCAGCTAGCGAACATTAGCTGTCTGGCTTTAATAGCCAACTAATTTTCATAAACTCAATTATTTGATCAGTTTAGTTGGATAATGTTGCTCAACATATCTCTGACTTGCTAGCTAACGGAGAATTCAATCCAGCTAGCAGGATAACGTTACTTAGCAACGCTGACAATACTTGTTCCACCACATTTTCTCCCTCACCTCAAACTATCCAAATGCCAGTTGTTTTTTAGTTACAGCTCATGAGGCGCTCATGATGTAAATACCAAATTGGGGCGGCAAGGTAGCCTAGTGGTTAGAGTGTTGGACTAGTAACCGAAAGGTTACAAGTTCAAATCCCCGAGCTGACAAATCGTTCTGTCGTTCTGCCCCTGAACAGACAGTTAACCCACTGTTCCTAGGCCGTCATTGAAAATAAGAATTTGTTCTTAACCGACTTGCCTAGGTAAATAAAGGTTAAAAAAAAAATTTAAAAAAATTGGTTGTCTCTTGTCTCTTCATTCGCGTGCTACATTCTGTTGTGTGAACGATTGGCTGAGTCTTGGGTACAGCTAGTATTGCTCCCAACGCGCATCACTCGTTCGCTTACAGCCAGTAGTGTGATCCAAAGCCAAGACACCTCCACACCCAAACTTGTCTCATCGGATCTACACGGATCTTCACTTAAGTCACCTATTTTCAATTCAAAACGGCAAATTTTGCCGAAAGGTGACTAGTTTGCATCTCTGCATTACTAGACTAGTCAACACCATACTAGACTAGTCAACATCATACTAGTCAACACAATATTAGACAACACCATACTAGACCAGAGCAGCAGTTGTCTTATTAAATGTGGCCTGCCTGGCTCTAGAAGTTTCCGTTCAGTTGACAGGTGGCTTGGTGTTTGTTGGTAATACAGTGGTGTAACTTTACCTCGGCATAGCTCTCGCGGCCAAAGAACATGTCGGAAGAGATGGCCTTGGCGTTGGCAAACTTCTGCCGGGCCTCGCTCGACTCGGACACGGGCGCCGCCGCCTCCGCCTTCCGCCGACTGGGTCGTTCTCCGATAGGCTGGATGCTGGAGATTGTCACCTCCTCTTTAGGCTCCTCATTCTCCAGGGCCCAGGAGGAGGTGAAGGAGGCCACTCCCCCATCAGAGTCCCACCGCGAGCCGAAGCCGTCGCCCGCCGTGAACGGGTTGTCCTTGTACCTGTCCCAACAAAGCACACACACAGAGGCAGGGGTAGATCCAATGTTGTTGGTCAGGTAGTGATACACAAGGACACATTCATAATGGATTAGATCTGAGGAAACAGAGGTAGATGAAGGGATATATTACACAGACCCAAGGCTCTACCCCTAACCCATAGACGCAAAGATCTACCCCTAACCCATAGACCCAAGGATCTAACCCTAACCCATAGACCCAAGGATCTACCCCTAACCCATAGACGCAAAGATCTACCCCTAACCCATAGACCCAAGGATCTACCCCTAACCCATAGACGCAAAGATCTACCCCTAACCCATAGACCCAAGGATCTAACCCTAACCCATAGACCCAAGGATCTAACCCTAACCCATAGACCCAAGGCTCTACCCCTAATCCATAGACCCAAGGCTCTACCCCTAACCCACAGACCCAAGGCTCTACACCAAACCCATAGACCCAAGGATCTAACCCTAACCCACAGACCCAAGGCTCTACCCCTAATCCATAGACCCAAGGCTCTACCCCTAACCCACAGACCCAAGGCTCTACACCTAACCCATAGACCCAAGGCTCTACACCTAACCCATAGACCCAAGGCTCTACACCTAACCCACAGACCCAAGGCTCTACCCAAGGCTCTACCCCTAACCCATAGAACCAAGGCTCTACCCCTAACCCATAGAACCAAGGCTCTACCCCTAACCCATAGACCCAAGGCTCTACCCCTAACCCATAGACCCAAGGCTCTACCCCTAACCCATAGACCCAAGGCTCTACACCTAATCCACAGACCCAAGGCTCTACCCCTAACCCATAGACCCAAGGCTCTACCCCTAACCCATAGACCCAAGGCTCTACCCTAACCCATAGACCCAAGGCTCTACACCTAACCCATAGACCCAAGGCTCTACACCTAACCCATAGACCCAAGGCTCTACCCAAGGCTCTACACCTAACCCATAGACCCAAGGCTCTACCCAAGGCTCTACACCTAACCCATAGACCCAAGGCTCTACACCTAACCCACAGACCCAAGACTCTTAGATAATTATAAAAGGATTGGATAGGTGTCTTAGCAAGGTGAAGACAGGTATATCAAGCCTATCTGAAGGCAAGTTGGATCCATTACCATATTATTAATACCAATCCAATCCTTTCAGCTGTATACAACAGCCCCAGTGCCTGGGAGATAGCTAGCTTGGGGTTGGAAGTCCATTTGGAATTGGACAGAAACCCATTTTTCCACTACTACTCCATAGGAGAAGACATTCCAATCTGTTTGGGGTGTGACGTACTTAGGGGGTCCGGAGGAGAAGCCCGGTTCATCCAACATGTCCAGTTTGGAGCGAGGCGAGGACTTGGCCCCTGAGGGCGTCTCCTGCTCAATCACCTGCATCTCTGACATCACTGAGTGAGATATGGTGCTGGAATACGCAGAATACACACACACTTAAGTCATGTCCGCACACAATAATGTACTGCAACACAATCTACACACACACAGACACCGTAAACACATAAACACCACTGAAGTTAAAGCCACACTCTGTAACATGGCATCCCATCAAAGAGTGGGACACCAACCAAAAGCATAAATAATTACAGGAATACTTCGGGATTTTTGGCAATTAGGACCTTTATCTACTTCCCCAGAGTCGTCAGATCAACTCCTTTATCTACTTCCCCAGAGTCGTCAGATCAACTCCTTTATCTACTTCCAGAGTCGTCAGATCAACTCCTTTATCTACTTCCCCAGAGTCGTCAGATCAACTCCTTTATCTACTTCCCCAGAGTCAGATCAACTCCTTTATCTACTTCCCCAGTCAGATCAACTCCTTTATCTACTTCCCCAGAGTCAGATCAACTCCTTTATCTACTTCCCCAGAGTCAGATCAACTCCTTTATCTACTTCCCCAGATCAACTCCTTTATCTACTTCCCCAGTCAGATCAACTCCTTTATCTACTTCCCCAGAGTCGTCAGATCAACTCCTTTATCTACTTCCCCAGATCAACTCCTTTATCTACTTCCTTTAGATCAACTCCTTTATCTACTTCCCCAGAGTCGTCAGATCAACTCCTTTATCTACTTCCCCAGAGTCGTCAGATCAACTCCTTTATCTACTTCCCCAGAGTCGTCAGATCAACTCCTTTATCTACTTCCCCAGAGTCGTCAGATCAACTCCTTTATCTACTTCCCCAGAGTCAGATCAACTCCTTTATCTACTTCCCCAGAGTCAACTCCTTTATCTACTCCTTTATCTACTTCCCCAGAGTCGTCAGATCAACTCCTTTATCTACTTCCCCAGAGTCGTCAGATCAACTCCTTTATCCCCAGAGTACTCAACTCCCCTTCCCCAGAGTCGTCAGATCAACTCCTTTATCTACTTCCCCAGAGTCGTCAGATCAACTCCTTTATCTACTTCCCAGAGTCAGATCAACTCCTTTATCTACTTCCCCAGAGTCAGTCAGATCAACTCCTTTATCTACTTCCCCAGTCAGATCAACTCCTTTATCTACTTCCCCAGAGTCGTCATCTACTTCCCCAGATCAGATCCTTTATCTACTTCCCCAGAGTCCAACTCCTTTATCTACTTCCCCAGAGTCAGATCAACTCCTTTATCTACTTCCCCAGAGTCGTCAGATCAACTCCTTTATCTACTTCCCCAGAGTCGTCAGATCAACTCAACTCCTTCAACTATCTACTTCCCCAGAGTCAGATCAACTCCTTTATCTACTTCCCCAGAGTCAGATCAACTCCTTTATCTACTTCCCCAGAGTCAGATCAACTCCTTTATCGACTTCCCCAGAGTCGTCAGATCAACTCCTTTATCTACTTCCAGAGTCGTCAGATCAACTCCTTTATCTACTTCCCCAGAGTCGTCAGATCAACTCCTTTATCTACTTCCCCAGAGTCAGATCAACTCCTTTATCTACTTCCCCAGAGTCAGATCAGATCAGATCAACTCCTTTATCTACTTTTTATGTCTCTGTGTGCAGTTTTATCACTTCTGCAGAGTCAGATCAACTCCTTTATCTACTTCCCACAGAAACTCTTTCCAACTTCCTTCAAACTTGACACGGACTATAAAATGGTGTCCACGAGTCCATCTGACTCCCCAGAAGTAGATCAACTCCTTTTTAAGCAGGAATCTATAGCTACTCCCCAGAGTCAGATCAACTCCTTTATCTACTTCCCCAGAGTCAGATCCAAGAGAAACATGACTGTTCTTTGAAAACATGGAAACACTGATAACTTTTATCTTTCCCCAGCCCATGCCCAGTCTCTCAGCCTGCCTTTCTCTACCCTCCATGTTCTGCATCTTCTTGTTCTCCATCTTCCTGTCAATCTCCAGCTCCTTGTAGGCCAGGCGCAGATCAACTCCTTTATCACATTTGCCAATTGTTCAACTCCATTTATCTATTTTGGAATTTTAGAAATTCTCCTCCCGATCTGTCTTCCCAGATCAACTCCTTTATCTACTTCCCCATCTCAGATCAACTCCTTTATCCTTCCCCAGAATCAGATCAACTCCTTTATCGACTTCCCCAGACCAACATTTCCCAGAGTCGTCACCTCGATTGCAAAATGTATTAAGATCAATAATCCTTTATCTACTTCCCATAATTGTCAGATCAGATCAACTCCTTTATCTAGCCAGCGGATCCTAGTTGCTGTCCTAAAGGATCCCTTCCATTCACTTTCTTCCCAGAAGTCAGATCAACTCCTTTATCTACTTCCCCAGAGTCAGATCAACTCCTGGATACCATTTTTATGTCTCTGTGTGCAGTTTGACACCTCTGCTAGCAGATACCCATAAACTTCCAGTCATTGCGCTAACGCTAGTTAGCATTGGCTCACAAAACTCTCTCCAACTTCCTTCAAACTTGACACGGACTATAAAAATGGTGTCCACGAGTCCATCTGACTCTGGGGAAGTAGATAAAGGGCCTCATTGCCAAAGTATGGTTTAAGCAGGAATGCTATAGCCTACAGTAGCACATGCAAACAGACAGCACTCATTTGCTATTTGTAGTGCTCAAGGAACGCTTATTCCATGAGAGAAACATGACTGTTCTTTGAAAACATGGAAACACTGATAACTTGATTACCTGCGGTTGCCGAAGCCCATGCCCAGTCTCTCAGCCTGCTCTCTCTTCTTACCCTCCATGTTCTGCATCTTCTTGTTCTCCATCTTCCTGTCAATCTCCAGCTCCTTGTAGGCCAGGCGCATGGAGGCCACACTGAAAAAAGAGACACATTTGCCAATTGTTCTACATTCATTTGCAACTATTTTGGAATTTTAGGAAATTCTCCTCCCGACTATGTCGTTCTCATCGTAAAATGATGACCAACATTACCCTCCATGTGCAAAATGTATTAAGACAATAATTATCATTTTTTCCCACGGTTATGGTCCATAATTGTCGGTTACACGATAATACGATTATTGAGCCAGCGGATGTCACTAGTTGCTGTCCTAAAGGATCCCTTCCATTCACTTTCTGTACGCAGAAGTAGGCTGCATTATTTATCCAACCTCTGAACAGTCTGGCCATGAGAAGACAGCAAATATTAATTTAGTGTAAACACTAAAACAGCAGGAAAAGCAGAATCTGGTGCGGAGGTGTTTCCATGCTCTCTGACTGTCAAACTGTGTGGTTCACTCACATGGACTCCTCTGCCTGTTTCTTAGCATCAGCTGCTTGCTCCTCTCTCTGCTTCTCGGCTACCTGGGCCTGTTTCTCCACCTCTGAGAAGCTCTTACTGCTCACCTTCTGGGCCCCCAGGCCCTTCTTAGCACCCAGCTAGAGGGAGAGAGGAGCACAGAGGAGATGGTTACACACAGCTGGGGACAGATAGAGGAAATGACTGCCCCCCAGTGGACAAGTGGTAGTATTACATTCATGGTTTGCTCAACGCACTCTTGATTCATTAGCCAGGTTTGGTGATTCTGATTTGGGACATTTGTTTTTCTGGTCAACGTGACTTATCCAGGAACAACACCGAGCCCTAACTACATGCCAGATCTCGTGCTCCACGTGTTTCCTAATCAGATCACGTGACCAGCCAAAACCCTGCTCCTCACGCAGAGCCCCCTGTCTGAGTGCTGAAGGGGGTGTAACCTACCCCTTTCTTAGTAGTGCTGGGCTTCTTTTTCCCAATGATGGATTGCTTCACATCTGTAACACAAAGCTCATCATTAGAACACTGGTGGACAGCGGAGGGCCAGGGACTCCCGAGTTGTAATCGCTCTGCATCACTTTGAAAAAGGAATGCAAGTTCTACACACACACACACACCAATGTTTACCCCTACAAATGGATAGGCGTGCCCCCATACATGTGAACGCACAAACACTGTACGTTTCCCCTCTGTTAAAAGGTGCAAACATTCAGTGTCCTTAGCAGACGCGACACAAAGAACATGTCAACGCAGTCAGATGAGAAATAGCATCCCAACGGTCCTTTTATCCAGTCAGAGCCGTTTCAAGACAAGCCATGTGCTACAGTCAGCAGTGTTATATCACTGCAGCTGAAGGACAGCACCATTGTCATACACCTGACAGAAATAGTTTCATTAGTTTACGTTATTCTAAAGTTATGGGACAGAGTTACTATAATAGGTATTCACCCCATTGGACTTTCACATGTTGATACGAAGTAGAACTGAAATGATAAGCACCAAATCATTGATCCATACCAAATACTCCATGTCAAACTGAAAATAACATTATATAAAATGTTCACAAATTAAGAAAAATGAATATCTCAAATATCTTCATTGTATAGATATAGGCAAGCCTAAATGCAGAAAACATTTGTGTAGCAAATCACACAATAAGTTGCATGGCCTCCGTGTGTGAAATAATAGGGGTCAACATGAGTTGAATGACCCTTTCTTGGTACCCCAAACATACAACCTCTGTAAGGTCAGACACATTTCAGTTGTACAACTGACTAGGTGTCCCCCTTTCCCCTCAGTGAAGTAGTGCATTTCAAGCAGAGATTCAAACAACGATCAGGGAGCTTTTCAAATGCCTCAAAGAAGGGGCAGTGATTGGTAGATGGGTAAAATATATATATAAATATTTTTTTAAAGCAGGTACTGAATATCAAGTTATTAATTAAGCTTTGGCTGGTTTATCCGACCCAGAATGAAAGATACTGACGTCCTTCCTAACTGAGCTGCCGGACCGGGCTAGTTGAATGAAAGTGACGTCATCATGAGTCCTACTGTGACTTTAAAACAGCTACAGGGTTTAACGGCGGTGATGGGACAAAACTAAGGATGGCTCAACCACATTGTAGTCACTCCACAATACTGATCTAAATGACAGTCAACAGAAGGAAGTCTGTACAGTATTTTATCCCTCACTTTGACATGAGACTATTTTGTGGTCTGGGATCAGCGATGAAAAAAATTACATTTTAACCCCAATTTGTAACACAATAAAACATGAAGTCCAACGGAAGTGAAAACCTATGATAGACACTAAGCCTGCTTGGTCTGGGACCGAGGCTACATGTTGAATGAAAGGCACTGTTAGTCTGCTAGGTCTGTGACCGAGGCTACATGTTGAATGAAAGGCACTGTTAGTCTGCTAGGTCTGTGACCGAGGCTACATGTTGAATGAAAGGCACTGTTAGTCTGCTAGGTCTGTGACCGAGGCTACATGTTGAATGAAGACACTGTTAGTCACTGTTAATGTCTGTTAGTCTAGGTCTGGGACCGAGGCTACATGTTGAATGAAAGGCACTGTTAGTCTGCTAGGTCTGGGACCGAGGCTACATGTTGAATGATAGACACTGTTAGTCTGCTAGGTCTGGGACCGAGGCTACATGTTGAATGAAAGACACTGTTAGTCTGCTAGGTCTGTGACCGAGGCTACATGTTGAATGAAGACACTGCACTGTTAGTCTGCTTGGTCTGTGACCGAGGCTACATGTTGAATGAAAGGCACTGTTAGTCTGCTTGGTCTGTGACCGAGGCTACATGTTGAATGAAGAGGCACTGTTAGTCTGCTTGGTCTGGGACCGAGGCTACATGTTGAATGAAGAGGCACTGTTAGTCTGCTAGGTCTGGACCGAGGCTACATGTTGAATGAAAGGCCGAGGCTACATGTTGAATGAAAGGCACTGTTAGTCTGCTAGGTCTGTGACCGAGGCTACATGTTGAATGAAAGGCACTGTTAGTCTGCTAGGTCTGTGACCGAGGCTACATGTTGAATGAAAGGCACTGTTAGTCTGCTAGGTCTGGGACCGAGGCTACATGTTGAATGAAAGGCACTGTTAGTCTGCTAGGTCTGTGACCGAGGCTACATGTTGAATGAAAGGCACTGTTAGTCTGCTTGGTCTGTGACCGAGGCTACATGTTGAATGAAAGGCACTAAGTCTGCTAGGTCTGGGACCGAGGCTACATGTTGAATGAAAGGCACTGTTAGTCTGCTAGGTCTGTGACCGAGGCTACATGTTGAATGAAAGGCACTGTTAGTCTGCTAGGTCTGGGACCGAGGCTACATGTTGAATGAAAGGCACTGTTAGTCTGCTTGGTCTGTGACCGAGGCTACATGTTGAATGAAAGACACTGTTAGTCTGCTAGGTCTGTGACCGAGGCTACATGTTGAATGAAAGACACTGTTAGTCTGCTAGGTCTGTGACCGAGGCTACATGTTGAATGAAAGACACTGTTAGTCTGCTAGGTCTGGGACCGAGGCTACATGTTGAATAGGGGTTGTCTGACTGTTGTATTCATGTTAGGAGACTGGAAGAACGAAGAAAGCCTTGGCAGTCACACATTTTAGTTTGAGCTGGGAGGGGCTTAAGCTTGCGTGTCACAATCAGGTGAGGTGTCAGTCAAGCACAGAACCAACCATGCTTCCTGAAAATCTGGCCAGCCAATGGGCTAACGGCTGCTTTTAAAAAGGCGTTCCAATCACCTTTGGGTAGCTGTGGTTGATCTGACGACAAACGCATGGAGTCCTCTACGGACAAAGCAGACAAAGGTGTTACTGAGGGCTCCACGGTCATATGGAAAACCTCCAGTGACTGTATTACAGGGTGGGCTATGTATAGGAGGGGTAGGGACAATTTGGTGCCTGGTCCAAACGTCTAAGGGGGGTCTCCAATTCTGGGAAGAGCCAACAAGAGCAGCCTTGCCAGAATATCAGGGGGGTTACTGTGGATGTGGAGGTCTGTAAATGGCTGTAACCATCACCTATTCCTTGTTTTTAATGTCAGCAAAGATCATTGAGAGGTGAGGGGAGGAGCTGTTGTCATGTGAAAGGAGGCAGAGGAGGAACAGGATGTTGGCTGATGACTTACCCATAGTGACTTTGGGAGATTGCTCAGTGCTCAGTCCCTCAATGCTTGGTCCTTCCTCCAGCTCTGAGAATGTCAAATACAATCACAGATCAACTGTCTAATTCAACCTCAGAAACATATGGGAAAGCTCCAGACGAAAGGATAGGAGAGGGGGGACTGTGTGTGTGTGTGTGTGTGTGTGTGTGTGTGTGTGTGTGTGTGTGTGTGTGTGTGTGTGTGTGTGTGTGTGTGTGTGTGTGTGTGTGAGAGAGAGACTCACGAGTGCTGGCGGTGTGGGGGGCTTTGGGTGTGTCCTCCAATAGTTGAGGAGTGAGGGTTCCATTGTGTTCTGTCAGGGAAGGAGCCGTCGCGTCCCAGCTGTTTGAAGGCTGCAAACACACCAATTCAGTCACATTAAATAACACATACACACAGAACCAACACTACTGCACCCACAGACTGAACACAGAAGCACAAAACACTTGTGTGATTGGTGTGATTTGAACAGTCGCCCTCAGGCCTACCTGAGTATGCTCAGTAAAGAAGTCTGCCTGTCTCTTCTCTGGGGCGGCAGGCTGGCTGCTCACACTGGATTGGTCGATCCACAGCTGAGAGAGAAAGAGGAAGGGTTAACAGACGCTATTTACACCGACAACTGACATTTCCTCCTGAGGTGCTGACCTGCTACACCCTCAGCAACCACTGTGATTATTATTTGACCCTGCTGGTCATCTATGAACGTTTTGAACATCTTGAAGAATGATCTGGCCTTAATGACCATTTATTCTTATAATCTCTACCCGGCACAGCCAGAAGAGGACTTGCCTCCCCTCAGAGCCTGGTTCCTCTCTAGGTTTCTAATCTCCACCCAGCACAGCCAGAAGAGGACTTGCCTCCCCTCAGAGCCTGGTTCCTCTCTAGGTTTATAATCTCCACCCGGCACAGCCAGAAGAGGACTGGCCTCCCCTCAGAGCCTGGTTCCTCTCTAGGTTTCTCATCTCCACCCGGCACAGCCAGAAGAGGACTGGCCTCCCCTCAGAGCCTGGTTCCTTTCTAGGTTTCTAATCTCCACCCGGCACAGCCAGAAGAGGACTTGCCTCCCCTCAGAGCCTGGTTCCTCTCTAGGTTTCTTCCTAGGTTCCTGCCTTTCAAGGGAGTTGTTTCTAGCCACCGTGCTTCTACATCTGCATTGCTTGCTGTTTGGGGTTTTAGGCTGGGTTTCTGTATAGCACATTATGACATCTGATGATGTAAGAAGGGCTTTATAAATACATGTGATTTAGATGGCCCAGAGCCAAATCAACCCCTGGCCTCTATAGATATAGACGTCATGAGTCTATACCCACTAGATTTGGGAAAGGAATATGCTGGTCATCAGGACCGTATTGATTTCCCATTTTAAATACAGCTCGACTCTATCACACCTGCTTAAACAGTTTGGCCCAAACTGAAGACCATAGTTGATGATTTGAAACTAGCGAGTTAAAATATGAAACACCTCCACACACTCACAGCACATTCAAATCTGATTTGGTATCTGCAAAAGCCTTGTGAGGACCTGGAAGTGCATCTGCACCAATAAGAACAGATATGGTGTTTGTGGGTAATTATGTATTGTGTGGTCTATCCACAAGACATGAATTAATGCTGCTGGTGACATCACAAGTGGAGTTTGCCCACTCGCTGGTGACTCAACAGGCCAATGTGTAGCTGATATGGGTGGCTGTGAGAGGGACGAGAGAGGGGGAGTTTGTTGCCTTCTCAGTGGAGGAATAATATCACCGTAGTAATATATAGATAATATAGATAACCATAAGACATAATATATAGATCTATATAGATAACCATAAGACATAATAATAATATATAGATCTATATAGATAACCATAAGACATAATAATAATATATAGATCTATATAGACAACCATAAGACATAATAATATATAGATAACCATAAGACATAATAATATCAGTAGGAATTTAATTTTATGTAAACATAAACATAAATAAACAAAAGCTCAATGTTCAGTGGTATAGTGGTTACAACCACAACTTGGGAGTAGGGATGTATCACTGTGAGCCTGGTTTAAAATGCTGGGTTAAGGGCGAGTTGTTACATGCATACATGCTACATAAGGTATGGTATGTTTGGGTGGCCGTTGAAGCTGAGCCCACACTCACGTTAGACCCATATTTGGACAGTGCCGTGTTTGCTTGCTGTCGGATCTTCTCTCGGTACATCTGTGCCGCGCGGCTGTTGTACTTGGCGGTAGTGTCGTTGGTGGAGCAGCCATGCTGACGGAAGAAGGCCGTCTTGAGGACACAGACAAGAAGGGAGAGAGTCAGATCCAGGACAGGTCCCCGTTTAAAGCTGTGTGTTGTTCAACGTCTATATATAATGGAATGTTATCGTGTTGACGTACCGCGTTGGCGTTGCCTCCGACCTGCATACATCTCAGCTGAAACCAGTTCCAGTTGGAGTCGAGCTCAGTGGATCTGAGGTGAAGAACAAAACAACATGGGGATTGTAGCAAATCATTCTCCTTGACCGGGTATGACAGTAAAACGTGTGATTGTCGAGCCATGGTGTGTGAGAGAGAGAGAGACAGACAGACAGACAGACAGACAGAGACACAGAGACAGACAGAGAGATAGACAGACAGAGAGACAGAGAGAGAGACAGACAGAGACAGAGAGAGAGACAGACAGAGACAGAGAGAGAGACAGAGAGAGAGAGAGAGACAGAGAGACAGACAGACAGAGACAGACAGACAGAGAGACAGAGAGACAGGCTACCTGATAAAGCTGAGGTGCACTCCGAGAGAGCGATGAATGCCAGAGCAGTCGATGCACAGGAACACTCCATATGGTATACTGGCCCAGCTGGGGTTCTTGGCAGCACAGTCAAAGCACGCCTTGCACAGAAACAAACACACAATACACTGCCTAGTTAGCTAGCTACATACCTACAGCAGACACGTCTGGATGTGGTCTTAAACAGGAAAGAGAACAAGCTGTGTAGACATGGGACACACTCGTACATTAACCATAAAGCCCTGTTCATTGTCAATGACTAAACTCAAAAGTTATTTACACAAGATCTCAGGTCCTACATATTATCGCCGCCTCAAGGTTTGGATGTCCAATAGCTTTCCTGCTTTTTAAACTTGGCTATCAGTGAACGTACAGCTGAGATAAAAATGGCCGCGAGTTCATCTCAATAAGTAGTTATTTCTACTGCTGAGGAAGACCGACTGATAGTGCTCCATCATATTTAAATCAGCTGTTTTAATTAAGGAATATTACACAGAAAAGTAACATATTTTAGACTATTGAGATGCAACCCATCAGAGGAAGAGGCGACGCGAGAGGAGAAACTGCTAAAAACAAAATCTGTCTCCTCCATCAGGTGGCAATTTTCAACAAAAAACTTGCCCACCAAGCGAGGCGTTGAGAGTCGAAGGTCAATGAGAGTCAACAAAAAATGTAATGGCTTATTTGCTACATGAGCCGTAATTGATCTAATTGACGTTTTGTAATATTTAAGTTGCTACTGATATAAGTAGGACATGTGACATCCGGCAACTTTGAGGGAAAAAACACTTTATATCGGAGTTCTGCTTGGTTTAGTGCTATCCAGACATCCCTGCCTAAACCCTAACCTTATTTAATGTCAACTTCAATGGAGTAACGTCAGAGTTGGGACGTCCCAATGATCCCAGATAGCAAAGACCATCTGCCCTCTCTCATATTTTATTTTTTTACCTTTATTTAACTAGGCAAGTCAGTTAAGAACAAATTCTTATTTTCAATGATGGCCTAGTGGGTTAACTACCTTGTTCAGGGGCAGAACGACCTTGTCAGCTTGGGGATTCGAACTTGCAACCACTAGGCTACCCTGCCGCCCCCATTGGCTAGAATGGTCCCACCTCATTGCGCCTCCTCACGACTGTATTTCCATTGACAGAGCGACCACTTGACCATCTGGTCAACATAATGCAGCGTTTCCCAAACTAGGGGTTGCTTGATTTTTTAAAAATGGGGTCGAGCGAGAAACGACAACAAAATTGCGCTTCACTCATAGAACCAGAGTAATGTCTGTAACCTCTGGTAGCCGCTATATTGTAATAGTCAATAATAGTTATAATAGTATAATAGTTGTAATAGTCAATAATGGCAAGTTGAATAGGCTTAAAGGAGATTCGCCATATCAACATCTCCTGTACGGTCCAATTCTGATCCAGTCAACCCCTAGCCCAAGCATGTACTCTTAAGGAGTGTAGGCAAGCCTACCGTTAGTCCTTAAGGTCTAAATGAATGACCTTATATACTGAACAAAAATATTAACACAACAATTTCAAAGATTTTACTGAGTTACAGTTCATTTAAGGAAATCAGTCAATTTAAATGAATTCATTAGGCCCTAATCAATGTATTTCACGACTGGGCAGGGGTGGTGCCATGGGTGGACCTGGGAGGGCATAGGTCCACCCACTTGGCAGCCCGGCCCAACCAATCAGAATTAGTTTTTCCAACCCAAAAGGGCTTTATTACAGACAGAAATACTTCTCAGCACCCCACCCCTCCCCCACAGGTGAAGAAGCCAGGTGTGGAGGTCCTGGGCTGGCATGGTTACAGGTGGTCTGCAGTTGAGGCCAGTTGGACATACTGACAAATTATTTTTTTAAAGACATTGGAGGCGGCTTATGGTAGAGAAATGAACATTCAATTCTCTTGCAACAGCTCTGGTGTTCATTTCTGCAGTCAGTATGGCAATTGCGCACTCCCTCAAAACGTGAGACATATGTGGCATTGTGTTGTGTGACAAAACTGCTCCTTTTCAAGTGGCCTTTTATTGTCCTAAGCACAAGATGCACCTGTGCAGTAGTCATGCTGTTTAATCAGCTTCTTGATATGTCACACCTGTCAGGTTGGTGGATTATCTTGGCAAAGGAGAAATGCTCCCCAATAGAGATAAAAACAAACGTGTGCCAAAAAAGAGAAAAGCTTTGTGTACATGAAAAATGTCTGTGATTGTTTTATTTCCGCTCATGAATCATGGGACCAACACTTTACGTTGCGTTTATATTTTTGTTCAGTGTAGGTTATTTTCAGAGGTAAACTGGCTCTGGCAGCCAGAACAGCAAAATACTCCGACTAAACAGGAATTGATTCTCAATTGCGATACGGTTCTAGAAACATAAATCCCTTAAGTTCATAACACATCTGCAAAATATACACATACACCGTTTCAACCGGCTTCACAGTTGCTGCCGACAGTGTTTCTGGTGGACTTCTTCCATTACACACGATTTGTGTTAGATTGCTAAATAGCACAGGTGGTCGCCTCAGTCTTCCGTCAACACACGCTGTAACACGGAGATATGGCCGTGTGGGGACACGAATATAAAAAGGTGTATAGTACGTTACCTTTTTGAAAATTATTTCTCGCTGATATGAAAGACAGGCTCCTTATTTCCAAAAACCGTAGCGCAAGTGATGCGTTAAGTTCATACGGAGCGTCCGGGCTCTTAAAGTTCCCCTGGGAAGACGATAACATCCGTCGCAAAAGGTCGTTCTCGGCTATGGATGAGGCAACGTTAGTCGACCCCGGGAATTTAACTTGGTACGTTTAAGTTCGGCAACTTTGCATTTTGGTAATAACTTATTAGCTGGACATCTGGATTGAAAGGAAAATAACCTAATGGCTGGCTAGCTAACGTTTGTTAGGAATCCAATTGTGTTGGCTTTGGTGCTAACGTTAGACAATCTCTTTCAGACATTGGCCCCGTCCCTACTCGTTCTGGCTCAAATAAACAAGTCACCAGACTGGTTAACTAGGTTAGAAAAGCAGGGTGCGTTGACGATACATAGCATACTATACGTGGCCGATTTAGATAAGCAAAGTTAGCTGCTCTGCTAGCCTAGTGAGCTAACGTCAGCTTCTTGCTGGCCGTCGTAAGGCCCAGGCAGAGACCAGCTTGCTACCGTAGACGGATGGACGTGATCATTTTTCTGGTCTACGTTTCACCTCCAATAACGGATCAATAAACGAGTGAACAGACACTAAGCACCTATTCGTGTTACCTTGTTAGTTGGAATAGACCGTAGTCTTTTAAAAATGGTCAGAATTTCTGTCTTGTTCGGCTCCGCAGCCATCTTGCTACCTTTCTAGAGGTACGGGTGCCAGTGAGGATAAAAAATACTGGGTTGTTCGCGAAGTTCGATCAGAGGTGATGCTGCGTTCATATGCCCCTTGTAACGTCGGAAACAAACAGTTTTGTAAGCGCGTTGATCGTTTAAACTTTTTTGTATGCCTATTTGTCTGGCCGCAGTTCTACACACTGGCGACGCATTTTGGCCAGTTTGGTGTACTCTAAAATGAAAAGGTTCCTGGACTATCCGTAGGGGTTCTTCAAATTGAAACGGTGGGGGGAACACCTATAAGTTCTTTGAAGAATTCCTTTAATGGATTTAAAAATATGTTTTTATTTAATTAGGCAAGTCAATTCTTATTTACAATGACGGCCTATCCCAGCCAAACCCTAACCCAGACGCCGCTGGGCCAGTTGTGCGCCACCCTATGGGACTCCCATTTCATGGCCAGTTGTGAAACAGCCTGGAATCAAACAGTGCCTTAAGACGCAGTGCCTTAGACCGCTGCGCCACTCGGGAGCCCCTCAAAGAACATTTTGGGATTAATTTCTAACTACACCCCCCCCCTCCCCTGTTATTATTAATAATAAAATGAATAACAATAACAATATTTTAGTTGTCAGTGTTTCTTGTGATTTTAGTGGCAAAGCAGAATATATAATTTTTCTAAATATGAGGTAAACTCCCAGCAGAGCCAAGTCCAAGTCCAGTGGTGTGTTGATGTACATGTGTTGATGTTCTCCATTTCCATATCCAGAATGGTTTTGCAGTACATGGTGATTGAACAGGTTTCCTGTTATATCCCAAAAAGAGTAATTGTACAGATTTTTTTTGTTTTTAAACATCCACACGACACTATTCATACCTTGGTTTTTGTGGTGAATATTTTTTTACATTTTATGTAACTAGGCAAGTCATTTAAGAACAAATACCAAGACTTGACTCTACTAGGAGTTTACCTCATTTAAAAATATATATATATATATTCTGCTTTGCCACTGAAATCATAATAAGCACTGACAGCTAAAATATTGTTGTTATTGTTATGCATTTTATTATTAAAATGGAGTGTAGTTAAAAAATGAACCCCAAAAGGTTCTTTGACTGCTTTATTCAGGGGCAGAACAACCGATTATTAATTTTTTACTTGTCAGCTCATGTAACAGATGTGAAATAGCTAGCTAGTTAGCTGTGGTGCGTGCTAATAGCTTTTCAATCGGGCGATGGCCTGTCACTTCACCGTTCAAAAGCGGTGAGGAAGGTAAGCCCAGTTCAAATCGAGCATCACCGGGCCATAATGTCAACAAAACAGCATGATACATAATTCAGAAACATATGTAACACATGTTACAATTTTCAAAGTAGTTTTCCTTGGGATAGGCCTATATAAGTTTTTATAAGAGCAAAAACTGTTGAATGTGAAAACACTGAGTACTCCGCTCTTCGATTTAAAGCTGCTTTCACATGCTAGGAAACCCGGAAATGTCCGACTTGTTAACTGGTTGATCGCGGCAAGTGTTTAGCTACAACCAGTTAGCAAATCGGAAATTTCCGAGTTTCCTAGTTTCGACTAGTACTTAAATGCGACAGAAGGCCCAATCATGACACCGAGCAACAGCGCCGTATTTAACGACGAGCCAACTCTGAGGAAGTTGCAATTCAGCTCGCCCGGTTTACCCTGTGGGAGGAGTTTAGTCTGGATTAAACTTGATTGCATTCGTTTTGAAAACGGCTGGGGTGAGAGAGTGCGTTTGTGCAGTACGTTTTTAAAAAAAAAGAATTGGACCATATTTCTAATTCTTCAAATCAAATATATGTACAAGCCGAAATAATAATTGTCACAAGAATAGGCATATATGTACAGGCTATATACCAATAGCCGAATCATATATCCATAGCCATTATTCATCATAATTACAATTTAAAAAACAAGTCTTTAGCGTTTAAAAAACATGCATGGTGATACTTTTCAAATGTGTAGGTTTGGTCTAACCAGCCCAGCCTTGCAGCCGGTCTAAACAAGTGAAGCTCATAGGTCACTGCAACAACAACAACCAAATCACCAATAAGATTACAGTCTCAATGCAATCCTTTCATTGTTAAGGAATATATATATATATATTATAGCAATCTAATTATGAAGTGAGGCAACACAGGATCAAACAATGCGATTTTTTTTCTCCAAATACTTTGAAGTGCATCACAAACCCGGTTATTCCAGTCATTGAATTACTCCACGCCTCCAACATATAAATGAATAGGAACGAGGAACTTGAAGGAGATGATTAGACAGACAGACAGACAGACAGGAGAAGAGAAAGACATAATGGACCTTGGTATGCTGCTCCTGCTGGTACTCAGCAGTGCAGTCTGCCACAGCGCGGATTCAACGTATTATGGCGGGACTATGCGCTGTACAGTACCGGGATACATGCCCCCAGACTCGAAATGGACAGGGGAGGTAGGTTCCTATGAGTGCATAACTTGATTTGCAATAAATAGTCAATAAATAGTCTACAAAGTACATGCCAAACCTGCCAGTGCCTTTAATACTACAATACTCATAACCAGTGGTGGAAAAAGTACCCAATTGTCGTACTTAAGTAAATAGTAAACATAGAAAACGACTCAAGTGAAGTAATCCAGTAAAATACTACTTCAGTAAAAGTCCTAAAAGTATTTGGTTTTAAACATACTGAAGTATCAAAAGTACAAGTAAATGTTATGTATAATTTCAAATTCCTTTTTAAACCAGACAGCACATTTTTTTTTTTTTTTTTTTTTATGAATAGCCAGCGGCACCTCCAACAGTCAGACATAATTTACTAACGAAGCATTTGCGTCTAGGGAGTCCGTCTGATCAGAGGCAGTAGTGATGACCGCTTGTTCCCGATCCGACCATTTTCCTGTCCTGCTAAGCATTCGAAATGAGTGCTTTTGGGTGTCAAGGAAAATGTCAGCGAGTAAAAAGTACATATTTTTTCACAGGGGAAATGGAAAAAAAAATGTATTGTGTCATTTTGGAGTCACTTTTATTGAAATAAGCATATAACATGTTTCTAAACACATTGTGGATGCTACTATGGTTACGGATAATCCTGAATGAATCATGATATTTGTGCATCTTTCTCACTCAAGCTGACTGTCTGCACTTTAACCAAAACATTGTTTTTGCTTAGTTACTTCACACCACTGCTCATAACCAATTTCACAAGGTACATTTACCATTTCTGGCAGTGAAAGAAACAAACAATTTCTGTCTTGCTTCTATGTTTGGGAATAAAACTGTTGAAATGATGTAGCCTAATTTATCACTTTTGGGGAAGATTTTTTAAATATTTTTTTTAACATGGAATTGAAAATGAATGTCAGGAGATCATGTGATCATACAGGTTTGACATGCACATCCAAGAAATACACTGATCTATAAACAAGCTCTGATTCTGAATGACACAGGTGGTGTTCATCAATGCCTTTTCTTTAGCAACTGGTAAAGAAAACTGTTCAGACATGTAAAAACAGATGTCTGACCAATCTTTATCGATTGATGGAGTATCAGGTAAAATAATAAAGGAAGAAAAATATAGGAAGAGGAAGAGAGAAAGGAAGATAGAGGGGGAGGAAGAGAGAAAGGAAGATAGAAGGGGGAGGAAGAGAGAAAGGAAGATAGAGGGGGAGGAAGAGAGAAAGGAAGATAGAGGAGGAGGAAGAGAGAAAGGAAGATAGAGGGGGAGGAAGAGAGAAAGGAAGATAGAGGGGGAGGAAGAGAGAAAGGAAGATAGAAGGGGGAGGAAGAGAGAAGGGGGAGGAACAGAGAAAGGAAGAGAGAAAGGAAGATAGAGGAGGAGGAAGAGAGAAAGGAAGAGAGAGGGGGAGGAAGAGAGAAAGGAAGATAGAAGGGGGAGGAAGAGAGAAGGGGGAGGAACAGAGAAAGGAAGAGAGAAAGGAAGAGAGAAAGGAAGATAGAGGAGGAGGAAGAGAGAAAGGAAGATTGAGGGGGAGGAAGAGAGAATGGAAGATAGATGGGAGGAGAAGAGAGAAAGGAAGATAGAAGGGGGAGGAAGAGAGAAAGGAAGATAGAATCGGGAGGAAGAGAGAAATGAAGATTGAGGGGGAGGAAGAGAGAATAGAAGATAGAGGGGAGGAAGAGAGAAAGGAAGATAGAGGGGGAGGAAGAGAGAATAGAAGATAGAGGGGAGGAGAGAAAGGAGGAGGAGAGAAAGGAAGATAGAATGGGGAGGAAGAGAGAAAGGAAGATAGAGGGGGAGGAAGAGAGAAAGGAAAATGGAAGAGAGAAAGGAAGATAGAGGGGGAGGAAGAGAGAATAGAAGATAGAGGGGGAGGAAGAGAGAAGGAAGATAGAAGGGGAGGAAGAGAGAAAGGAAGATAGAAGGGGAGGAAGAGAGAAAGGAAGATAGAAGGGGGAGGAAGAGAGAAAGGAAGAGAGAAAGGAAGATAGAGGAGGAGGAAGAGAGAAAGGAAGATAGAGGAGGAGGAAGAGAGAAAGGAAGATTGAGGGGGAGGAAGAGAGAATGGAAGATAGATGGGAGGAGAGAAAGGAAGATAGAGGGGAGGAAGAGAGAAAGGAAGATAGAAGGGGGAGGAAGAGAGAAAGGAAGATAGAATCGGGAGGAAGAGAGAAAAGAAGATTGAGGGGGAGGAAGAGAGAATAGAAGATAGAGGGGAGGAGAGAAAGGAAGATAGAGGGGAGGAAGAGAGAATAGAAGATAGAGGGGAGGAAGAGAGAAAGGAAGATAGAGGGGGAGGAAGAGAGAATAGAAGATAGAGGGGAGGAGAGAAAGGAAGATAGAATGGGGAGGAAGAGAGAAAGGAAAATGGAAGAGAGAAAGGAAGATAGAGGGGGAGGAAGGGAGAGGAGGAGGAAGAGAGAAAGGAAGATAGAGGGGGAGGAAGAGAGAAAGGAAGATAGAATGGGGAGGAAGAGAGAAAGGAAAATGGAAGAGAGAAAGGAAGATAGAGGGGGAGGAAGGGAGAGGGGGGGGAAGAGAGAAAGGAAAATGGAAGAGAGAAAGGAAGATAGAGGGGGAGGAAGGGAGAGGAGGAGGAAGAGAGAAAGGAAGATAGAGGGGGAGGAAGAGAGAAAGGAAGATAGAAGGGGAGGAAGAGAGAAAGGAAGATAGAGGGGGAGGAAGAGAGAAAGGAAGATAGAAGGGGGAGGAAGAGAGAAAGGAAGATAGAAGGGGAGGAAGATAGAGGGGGAGGAAGAGAGAAAGGTGGAGGGGGAGAAAGAGAGAAAGGAAGATAGAGGGGAAGATGAAGAGAGAAAGGAGATAAAGCTAGGGTTGATAACAGTACAATGTAAATCCAGATGTGCTGTCATTACTCAAAACTTGTGAGGAAACTCATTGCACTTAATATATCTGAGCAGTGGTGTAAAGTACTTAAGTAAACAATACTTTAAAGTACTACTTAAGTATTTTGTGGGGTATCTGTACTTTACTTTACTATTTATATTTTTGGCAACTTTTACTTTTACTTCACTACATTCCGAAAGAAAATTTTGACAGGTGAATTGTCCAATTCACACACTTGTCAAAAGAACATCTCTGGTCATCCCCTTTTCCCTCTGATCTGGCGGACTCACTAAACACAACTGCTTCATTTGTTAATGATGTCTGGGTGTTTTGATGTGTGCCCCTGGCTATGCATACATTTAAAAACGAAAAGAGAATTGTGTCGTCTGGTTTGATTAATATAAGGAATTTGAAATGATTTATACTTTTACTTTTGATACTTTAGTACATTTTAGCAATTCCATTGACTTAAGTATTTTTAAAACCAAATACTTGTAGATTTTTACTCAAGCATTATTTTACTGGGTGACTTTTACTTTTCTATTAAGGTATCTTGTACTCAAGTATGACAATTTAGTACTTTTTCCACCACTGTATCTCAGTACAGTTACTTAAAGTGACATTGTCACTGTGACAATAGATTTGAGTTGTATCAACTTGAACATTTAGAGTAATGCCCCCACTTAAGCCACGCCTCCAATATAATTTACCAGCATCCCTTGCCTTTCAGAGTGAAGTGTAGAGTTACCACCCATGACAGTACTTGTTAGTGACAGAGACATGGTTGTTGAATTCGTTCATTTTCAGTCCTGTGGCCTTCACCAAGTGAGTTCCCAGGTGAATGTTATCATCATAATAAAACTCATTATGACAATACATTACATATCTCATAAAGACTTATTATGAATTATGAAACTCATGGTTTACAGGCCACATAAGGCCTTCAAGTAGATTTGCAAAATTCTGGTAACTTTCCCCAAATTCCCAGATTTATTATTTTTTTAAATGGAGTTGATGTGACTTATCATTTAGTTTTGAGTCAGTACTACATAAACATTTAAAGCACGAATGACTTTTCATAGAGTTCAACTTACTAGTAGTATTTGAGTTAAAATGCCTTGGGTTTTCCAGTGTAGTTTGTGGTCAATTCCAAGTAATTTCCTGTTAGTAGATTTGCAAATGGAAAATCTTAAGTGCAATTTATAAAAAATGAAAACAACACTCCGAATCAATTCCACATCCAATGAAAGTAAGAAATTGATTTAGCAGCTTTTCTACATAAACTAGGTGATGGAGGAAATTGAATTAGCAGTTTTTTACATAAACTGCGGAAGAATTTGGGGGAAAGATCTTCAAGTTGAGAAATAGCTTGAGTCATGGGACAATATTACAGTACATTTACCATCTAATGCACTCTTGATAACTATTCAACAATATTAACTAATATATTATATCAAACATGTATTACTTATTTGTTCTATCTTGGTGCAACAATTTTTCGTTCTGTCTTGATGCAACCATTCTTTCTATCTTGATGTAACCATTATTCATTCTGTCTTGATACAACCCTTCTTTCTATCTTGATGCAACCATTATTCTTTCTATCTTGATACAACCCTTCTTTCTATCTTGATGTAACCATTATTTCTGTCTTGATGCAACCATTCTTTCTATCTTGATGTAACCATTCTTTCTATCTTGATGCAACCATTCTTTCTATCTTGATGTAACCATTTCTAAACATTCTTAATGCAACCCGACCTATCTCCCCTAGCAGGGCCTTATATTCAAAAAGCTTCTCAGAGTGGTAGAGCTGATCTAGGATCAGGGTCCCCCCTGTCCGTATACTCGTATTCATTATGATCTAAAAGGCAAAACTGATCCTATATCAGCACTCCTACTCTGTACTCTGAGGCTGTCTGTGAGTATGGGTCCTAACCTGTGTGCTGGCAGGTACAATTCCACTACCGTGAGAATGGCCGGGACAGGTGTGAACAGCAGTTCTCCTGGGAGTGCACCAGCGGCTACTGTAATGGCAGTGCCAACCGACAAGGACCTGTCGTGCAGACCACCGACAAGGACCAGTCCGGCCAAAACCTCTGGTGCCAGTCGGAGGGACACTTCACTAGAAACTTCACTAGGGACCAGAAAACCCAATCCTACACCCTGAGGTAAACTTGGATTTTCTGGGTGTGGTGGAGGAAGGGGCGGGGGGTTGTCGTCAGCCTCTGGGTGTTAGAGACAGGAAGTCATCTGTTGAATGCTGTTTTGACGAGTAATAAGCACTTCAGCCAGGCATCTTGACCCCCTCACCCCCCCGACACACACACAAACCCTGTGTAGTTACTGCTGCTGTGTCTGTTGTGCTCCGATCCCATCAAACAACATTTAGCTGGATTTTAATGTTGGAAAGACATAACATTGCAATCTGAGCACCGTGGAAATAACAGTTATATTGATGATGTGGATGGAATCACTAGAAAATACTGTCAGAATGATGTCATGCTGATCTACCACTTCAATGCACTGATTCAACCTCTCATTGTAGTGACTCAGGTTGCTGTTGGGGCTCCAATGTCAATGGAAAGACCAACTGGACAATACACACCGAGGTGGATTTGGGGTTACGGGTCAGCCCGGGGCCTCCAACCCAAAACACACCTCCTGTCACGGCAACTGTCCCAACCCTGCGGTACGACCACGAGGGAAGCAAACTGAATGTACCAAAAAAGAGTTTCTGCCAAATAACCACATACTAAACTTAGTGGCATATTTCAACCTGAGCCCTTTAGAACCCATAGGGTCCGTCTCAGTCTTCTACAGCAGCATTCTAGAATTCTATTGTGGTCTAAAGGGTTAAACAATACATTCTGTTTTATTCTACATCTACATAACACTACAGTCACGTCGCTGTTATCTGGGATTATTATCTACTAATGAAAGTGTTTTTTTGTTTCTCTCTGTGATGTCATGAGTAGAGTTCCTCAGAACTGCTTTTCCACTCTTCCTCTCTTGGCCTATGACCCGGATGGAGATGACGTGAGGTGCCACTTCCCTGTGAACGTCGCACACCCCAACATTACACTTGACAGGGTAATAAAATTAACAATATCCCTCCCTGCAGATTGATGTAGATGAAATCAAGCCCGTTTATTAACGGTTTAGTACGGGTTTGTTCCGACTTCAAAGGCACGTGAACAATCCCTGCGGAGGTACTGCAGGGGTTCCCCCTCTCAATGTTTTTATGAATATCGCTAGCAACAACAGAATAAACACATTTATTATTACATACCCACAGTAGACAAGAGGATAATATCTTATTTCTAACGATGTCAACTTTATTTCTCAACTCTGAACATTGAGCAAATTCCACTCATGGTATCCAATTACACTCACTGGAGTATCTGATTTAGGATTTTAAAAAGCACACGCGAATAGGGGTGGCTTCATGTGCTCGTGGGAAATGGGAAACTGGGAGGTGGGAAGTCGTAAGTCCGACATAAATGTGTTCACATGCCTTTGAAGTTAGAACGATTCTTTAACAAATACGATTTTAGCTAGCTCGATAAGCTAGCTAACGTTGCTAATTATAAAATTAGCTTGCTTAACATTGACGATATGGTCAAACTAGCTACATTATCCTCCTTGATAATGTTGTAATTGTCAAAAAGGGATTTGTTGTCATTTTTTGATTGAAAAGCTGAAATGTCAGTGGTGAAACGTCGCTACATGGAAACAACAAGCTTCCCACTTGTATCTCCGACTTAGAAGGTCGTTCCCACTTCCGATAACTCTGATAGCATGTGAATACGGCACAGGCTACCAGTGCTGCTGGCTGCTGGTAAGCTTTCTTGACTTGGACATAATGCTTTGCCAACACATGGCTGACCTTTGTTTAACCAGATAAACAGTTGCTGTTAGCAAAAATGTGTTTGTAATGACCTTTCTAGCTAATAGGCTATGTTTAGGCTTACACTTCCTCTTCCAATTATTATGTGGGGAGATCAAAATAATGAAAATTATCTACAAAATATTTTCATTTTATAATGTTGATTACTTCTCCTTTCCATTATCATTTACCTGATGTGAAGGGGAAAAAACACGTTTTTGCTCACTGTATGATGTTGGTCGCCGGTTTGCCTGGGACGGGTCCCTGGGTCGCCGGTTTGCCTGGGACGGGGTCCCTGGGTCGCCGGTTTGCCTGGGACGGGTTTTTGCTCACTCCCTGTATGATGTTGGTCCCTGCCGGTTTGCCTGGGACGGGTCCCTGGGTCCCTGGGTTGCCGGTTTGCCTGGGACGGATCCCTGGTTTTTGCCTGGGACGGGTCCCTGGGTCCCGGTTTGCCTGGGACGGGTCCCTGGGTCCCCTGGGACGGGTCCCTGGGTTGCCGGTTTGCCTGGGACGGGTCCCTGGGTCGCCGGTTGCCTGGGACCCCTGGGGTTTGCCTGGGACGGGTCCCTGGGTTGCCGGGTTTGCCTGGGACGGGTCCCTGGGTTGCCGGTTTGCCTGGGACGGGTCCCTGGGTCGCCGGTTTGCCTGGGACGGGTCCCTGGGTTGCCGGTTTGCCTGGGACGGGTCCCTGGGTTGCCGGTTTGCCTGGGACGGGTTTGCCTGGGACGGGTCCCTGGGTTGCCGGGACGGGTGCCTGGGACGGGTCCCTGGGTTGCTGGTTTGCCTGGGACGGGTCCCTGGGTTTTGCCTGGGACGGGTTCCCTGGGACGGGTCCCTGGGTTGCCGGTTTGCCTGGGACGGGGGTCCCTGGGACGGGTCCCTGCCCTGGTTTGCCTGGGACGGGTCCCTGGGTCCCTGGGTCCCTGCCTGGGACGGGTTTGCCTGGGACGGGTCCCTGGGACGGGTCCCTGCTGGTTTGCCTGGGACGGGTCCCTGGGTCCCTGGGTTTGCCTGGGACGGGTCCCTGGGTTGCCTGGGACGGGTCCCTGGGTTTTTGCCTGGGACGGGTCCCTGGGTCCCGGGTCCCTACGGGTTGCTGGTTTGCCTGGGACGGGTCCCTGGGTCCCTGGGTTGCTGGTTTGCCCCTGGGTCGCTGGTTTGCCTGGGACGGGTCCCTTGCCTGGGACGGGTCCCTGGGTTTGCCTGGGACGGGGTCGCTTTTGCCTGGGACGGGTCCCTGGGACGGGTTGCTGGTTTGCCTGGGACGGGGTCCCTGGGTTGCTGGTTTGCCTGGGACGGGTCCCTGGGTTGCCTGGGACGGGTTTGCCTGGGACGGGTCCCTGGGTCTGGTTTGCCTGGGACGGGGTCCCTGGGTTTGCCTGGGACGGGTCCCTGGGTTGCCTGGTTTGCCTGGGACGGGTCCCTGGGTTGCCGGTTTGCCTGGGACGGGTCCCTGGGTTGCTGGTTTGCCTGGGACGGGTCCCTGGGACGGGGTCCCTGGGTCGCTTTCCCTGCCTGGGACGGGTCCCTGTTTGCCTGGGACGGGTCCCTGCCTGGGGACGGGTCCCTTGCCTGGGACGGGTCCCTGGGTTGCTGCTGGTTTGCCTGGGACGGGTCCCTGGGACGGGTCCCTGCTGGTTTGCCTGGGACCTGGGACGGGTCCCTGGGCTCCTGCCCTGGGTTGCCGGTTTGCCTGGGACGGGTTTGCCTGGGACGGGTCCCTGGGTTGCTGGTTTGCCTGGGACGGGTCCCTGGGTTGCTGGTTTGCCTGGGACGGGTCCCTACGTCGCCGGTTTGCCTGGGACGGGGTCCCTGGGATGGGGTCCCTGGGACGGGATCCCTGGGTTGCCGGTTTGCCTGGGACGGGGTCCCTGGGTCGCTGGTTTGCCTGGGACGGGTTTGCCTGGGACGGGGTCGCTGGTTTGCCTCGTGTCCCTGGGTTGGTTTGCCTGGGACGGGTCCCTGGGTTGGGGTCCCTGGGTTTTTGCCTGGGACGGGTCCCTGGGTTGCTGGTTTGCCTGGGACGGGTCCCTACGTTGCTGGTTTGCCTGGGACGGGGTCGCTGGTTTGCCTGGGACGTGTCCCTGGGTTGCTGGTTTGCCTGGGACGGGTCCCTGGGTCGCTGGTTTGCCTGGGACGGGGTCCCTGGGTCGCTGGTTTGCCTGGGACGGGTCCCTGGGTTGCTGGTTTGCCTGGGGGTCCCTGCGTCGCCGGTTTGCCTGGGACGGGGTCCCTGGTTTTTGCCTGGGACGGGTCCCTGGGTTGCTGGTTTGCCTGGGACGGGTCCCTGGTTTGCCTGGGACGGGTCCCTGGGTTGCTGGTTTGCCTGGGACGGGGTCCCTGGGTCGCTGGTTTGCCTGGGACGGGGTCCCTGGGTTGCTTTGCCTGGGACGGGTCCCTGGGTTGCTGGTTTGCCTGGGACGGGTCCCTGGGTTGCTGGTTTGCCTGGGACGGGTCCCTGGGTAAGTGTGAAAGACCCTTGTTTATCATTATTTATTATAAACATTTAATCCAATTGAGCACAATTAACATCCAACATGGCGTAGGTGCACTGATCTGGGATCAGCTTTTCCTTTTCAGATCATAATGAATAGGATTCCGTGGACAGGGAGAAACTGTTCCTAGATCTGCAGTTAATTCACTATCATCTCATCCCTCCAGGTCCAGTGCACTCTGCATGCCACGGGCCTGTTGGCTGTAGGGTTGCATGTATTTGAGGTGCTGCTGCAGGACCACCCCACTGTAGACGTCAACATGACGGGATATAAATGTAATTATACCAGAAAGGCCCTGAACGAGTCCTATGCCAGAAGCCCGACTCCGACCCTGTTCAGCCATGTGCCCTTGCAGTTTGCCGTGGACAGTAAGTAGCATGTCTCACAGTTGAATGCTTCCTTTTGGCATAGTGAACCAACCAATCCATTAAATTCAATGTGATTTGTCTAGTGTTTTGTCTCGTCCTATAATATGTATAGATCAGTGACGCATAGTCATTTGTCAAAAAACTAAAACCGAATTTGAGTTGCATTTTGGTAAAAGTGGTGTAGGTTTCAAAATTTAACTCGTAGTTTGTTTATGCAAATGATGTTATGTTCACCTGGTGGAATGACAGTAAAGATGATGGTGCGTTTCAAAATAGCAACCTGCATGGTTTTAATCTCCCTGATTACATGACTAATTACCTTTATTTACTGAGAGCGGCACAAAATGCTATCAATCTAGCTAAAAACAAACACCCTACTGCCCCTGATAAAATAATCAGACAACAATTTAGTCCGAAGCATTGTCAGTCATTGTTTACAGACATGTATGTCGCTGTGGATCCTCTAAAGGGGTAATCTGGGATTCCAACAATGACAAAGCAGACACCGCGCCACTTTTTTTGGTAAACAGCTGAGGGATGGGTCTGGAGAAATGCAACCACTCTCAAATGTATCCATAGCCCTGTCTATACAAGGACTGACTATCCATGATATCAAAATGATAGCTATGGATACAAGGACTGACCATCCATGAGATCAAAATGATAGCTATGGATACAAGGATTGACCATCCATGAGATCAAAATGATAGCTAATGGATGACCATCCATGAGATCAAAATGATAGCGGTATTGGATACAAGGACTGACCATGGATACAAGGACTGACCATCCATGAGATCAAAATGATAGCTATGGATACAAGGACTGACCATCCATGAGATCAAAATGATAGCTATGGATACAAGGACTGACCATCCATGATATCAAAATGATAGCTTTAACCATGCTATAAAACTATACAAACATTAGATGAAATAAAACACGCTTATATTTTAGGTAGTGATTTATTAAGACAGTTGAACTATGCTCCCGAGGCATTTCTATAAGCTATAGTCTTGACGAATCAATGTCTATATATCATTAATTGAATAGTATAATAATGGATGTAGTAATCCCAGAATGCCCCTTCATTAACACACACACTAGATGTCTAAAACCTGTCCTTTCTGTGGTTTTAGTCCAGCCAACTCTGCCCAACTGTCTCCCTGGCTACATAGAGAATGCCAAGAGTGTGCAAAGCTGTCATCAAGGCAAAGGGTGGCTACTATGAAGAATCTCAAATATAAAATATATTTAGATTTGTTTAACACTTTTTTTGGTTACTACATGACTCCATATGTGTCATTTCATAGTTTTGATGTCTTCACTATTATTCTACAATTTAGAAAATAGTATAAATTGAATGAGTAGGTGTGTCTAAATGTTTGACTGGTACTGTATCTAAAACCTCTCCTTTCTGTGGTTTTAGTCCAGCCAGCTCTATCCAACTGTCTCCCTGGCTACATACGACCACAGTTCTTGACTCCAACACCTTCACATGGGGATGTCCATCATGCCGCTGTGGGTCACCTGTACCAACTCGAAGCCCGAGTAAAAACCGCCCATGCCAAGTAAGAGTACCTCTCTCACCTACATCACCTTACTGTCCAAAACTCCATCGACTTCCCTCGTTGTTTTACCTCTGGACTGACTGACTGCAGAGACCACAACACTTAGCAATGCTCGTTTTTTTTTAACCAGCTTGAAAACAGCACATGAAAACTGAAAATGAAAAGATGAATAGAGTTTGATATAACCAAAATACTCCTTGGCATCCTCGCACTTGTCCAGGGGTTGTAACTTCTCTGTCTTTCTGTTTCCTCAAAGGACATTTGACTTCCAGGTCAGCGGCCCTTCCAACATGACCAAGAAGATCCGGGATGAGGGCGTTGGTGTCACGAGGCTCTTCCTGGGCTGGATCCCGCAGGGAAGACACCTGAGACAAAACATTCCCATCTGTTTCACTGCCGAGACAAACGAGAGGTTCGTTGAAGGGACATTTACAGTAATTGTTGTTGTTGTCGTTCTGTGGTCATTGTTGTTCTCATTTGTTCTTCATTTCAGCCAGTCAGAGATGAGATGTGTGGTTGTGGTGGTGGCCAAAGCCCTCGCACTTACAGGTTAGTTGATTTTCACCCCCTTCAATCATTGCACTGTTGCTAGATAGACTTCCATGTATGTTATAGGGTAAGATCCAATCCTAACGTGATGAAACACACACATGACACGTCATATCCTCTGTGTACAGGTGAGGCGACTGTTTTGTGCACAGAGAATAGGATCAGCATCGCCGTGAGCAAGGCCTCTCTGCCTGGGGTGGACATGAAGTGGCTGCGTCTCGCCGACTCATCCTGCTCCCTAACCTCCAACCAAACACACATCATGGGCACCATGTCACTCAAAACCTGTGGCACAAAGATGGAGGTATGAGAAATATTCGAACACACACACACACATACTTGGAGGTGTGCCATCTCTTTCTCCTTTCTTGTGTTTTGTTTCTTATCTTCCTAAATCTGGTTTCTCTCTCCGCTTCTATCTAGGATGCAGGTGACTTCATGGTGTTCAAAAACGAAATAAACTCCTTCGACGCGGTCAACGCGACCATCACGCGCCGTAACCGGATCAACATCGGCTTCTCCTGCCGGTATCCCAAGACCGTCAGCATTTCCAACTACTACCAGATCCACAGCTCCAACTACATGTTCACAGAGTCCAACTTTGGTAGCTTCGGCTACACCTTTGAGGTCTTCAAGGACAGTAAGTTCACCCAGAAGGTGGATCCCAGTGCTTACCCAGTGAAGGTGAAGCTAATGGACAGGCTGTACATGGGCATCCAGGCCCAGGCCGATCTGCCCAAGGTACAGCTGTTGGTGGAGTCATGCAAAGCCACTCCGGATGACAGCGCCAGCAGCAGTCTCTTCTACGACCTCATCAAAGACGGGTGAGGGAGGGGTCCCACAAAAGGGCTGTGGGCTTGAAGCTGTGAAAGTGGAATTGCAGGAATCTGCAGTCGTGCTGTATTTCTTACATGTTGAACCTTTATTTAGGCAGGGTGGGGTCCCGGTGAGACCAAGGTCTCCTTTACAAGGGAGCCCTGCATGACAAACAATTACACACTCAAGGCAGCATAGGAAATACACAACATGTTTCCTTGTTTACCACCCCTGTTGCATTATGTGGCCTGAAAAGCAAAACTTATTTTGTTTACCTGCAAGAGTAAAGAATGTGTGAACCACAGGTAACAATCAACATAATGCCGCCTTCCAAATTGGTAAACAACAGGTAACAGTCAACATAATGTTTTATTCCTAAATGGTAAACAACAGGTAACAATCAACATAATGTCACCTTCCTAAATGGTAAACAACAGGTAACAATCAACATAATGTCACCTTCCTAAATGGTAAACAACAGGTAACAGTCAACATAATGTTGTATTCCTAAATGGTAAACAACAGGTAACAGTCAACATAATGTCACCTTCCTAAATGGTAAACAACAGGTAACAATCAACATAATGTTGTATTCCTAAATGGTAAACAACAGGTAACAGTCAACATAATGTCACCTTCCTAAATGGTAAACAATGTTGTTTTGTTTTCCCTAATTATTTTTTTTGTTTTCCACAGTTGCTATTTGTCTACCAGTCTTTATTGACTAAGAGAAGCACATAATGCTATTGGCAAGCTTCAAATGGGACTGAGAGATTACACAAACGTAATCATGAATGAATTTGTCTCCATCCTGTCTCAGTAAAAATGTACTTTCTTTCTTTCTTTTACAATGAAGGTGTCTACAGGACGAGACAGTCAAGGTTTATCCCGGAAACCCAACCCAATTCTACTTTGAGGTCCAGGCCTTCAAATTCACTGGGAGCTACGACCAGGTAAAACCCAACATCAAAATGACTTGACTTCACATCCTTTCTTTCTTTGTTATATTTACTGACTTTATTCGAGCATAATCATGTTGCATCAATGTGGAATTTACCTGACAACATCAAGACGCACAGGTTTGGTCTTATTCAGACACAGATTTGAACCTAAATGTTTATTTCACAAATATGGTTGATTGTGGATGTTGATCCAGTATTAGGAACATCTTCATGGATGATCACCTCCCCTTTCACATCCCATGACCCTCCTCCAGGTGTTCCTCACCTGTACCGTCATCCTGTGTGAAGTAGGAAACCCCACCTCTAGGTGTGACCAGGGCTGCCTGAACAAAGCCTCGCGGAGGCGCAGGCGAGATCTCCCCAACGGAGAGACAGACAGGCACTACATTACCCAGGGTCCTTTCCGTGTGGTCAGAGAGACCCAGCCCAGTGCAGACCAGAAGGCAGGTGAAAAGACCCGTGCAGGTAATTACCCCACTCTTAGGGATGAATCGAAATTTACAGAATTGGTACCTGGAGGAAAAGGGGGAGGGTTATGCTTTTTCTATTTCAGTCAAGGGGAAGGTTTTTGAGGTCGAGTCCAGGGGAGGGTCATGTAATTGATGAAATGTAAATATTTCTCAGTGTTTTTGAATTAGTTTCTTATTAGGCTATATATCGATGTGTACTGATGCCGCCCCTCATCTCTGATTCTCCACTGGACACACAATATCAAGTGAACATCTCTGATTCTCCACAAATGATCTATAGGCTGTTTACTCAATCAAATGATCTATTGGCTGTTTATATCAAATGTGAGCCTATAGGCTGTTTAGAGTGGTCTCAATCAAATGATCTATTGGCTGTTTAGAGTGGTCTCAATCAAATGATCTATAGGCTGTTTAGAGTGGTCTCAATCAAATGATCTATTGGCTGTTTAGAGTGGTCTCAATCAAATGATCTATAGGCTAGGCTGATCTATAGGCTGTTTAGAGTGGTCTCAATCAAATGATCTATAGGCTGTTTAGAGTGGTCTCAATCAAATGATCTATAGGCTGTTTAGAGTGGTCTCAATCAAATGATCTATTGGCTGTTTAGAGTGGTCTCAATCAAATGATCCATAGCCTATTGGCTACGAAGTACATGCTGGGAGAAGCACAGAGCAAAGTTATATTTCTAAGATCGCTGCATTACACACTGCAATGGATATTCCAACCCTGTTCTTGTTGACCATCCCTTCCCCCCCAAAAACGGTGTTCTGCCTAACCAATGGCTGTGCTCTGTAGGCCCATCCTAACCAATGGCTGTGCTCTGTAGGCCCATCCTAACCAATGGCTGTGCTCTGTAGGCCTATCCTAACCAATGGCTGTGCTCAACCAATGGCTGTGCTCTGTAGGCCCATCCTAACCAATGGCTGTGCTCTGTAGGCCTATCCTAACCAATGGCTGTGCTCTGTAGGCCTATCCTAACCAATGGCTGTGCTCTGTAGGCCCATCCTAACCAATGACTGTGCTCTGTAGGCCCATCCTAACCAATGGCTGTGCTCTGTAGGCCCATCCTAACAAATGGCTGTGCTCTGTAGGCCTATCCTAACCAATGGCTGTGCTCTGTAGGCCTATCCTAACAAATGGCTGTGCTCTGTAGGCCTATCCTAACAAATGGCTGTGCTCTGTAGGCCTATCCTAACCAATGGCTGTGCTCTGTAGGCCTATCCTAACCAATGGCTGTGCTCTGTAGGCCCATCCTAACCAATGGCTGTGCTCTGTAGGCCTATGGTGGCAGTTCAGGAAGAGAGTCAAAGGCTTCCTCTGAAATGTTTTGTTTGATTAGGCCTAGTCCAACAAATGCACCAACTTGCGGTCAGACTAGCCTATAGCCTATGTTCTGTTCTGTTCAGCTTGAGAAGGAAATTCTGCCCTTGTCCAGTTGTGAAATCCATAGATTAGGGAGGAAATGTATTTATTTAAATTGATTGATTTACTGTAACTCGGTAAAATAACTGAAATCGTTGAAAATACACAATATATTCAAAAGTATGTGGACACCCCTTCAAATGAGTGGATTAGGCTATTTCAGCCACACCGTTGCTGACAGGTGTATGCAACTGAGCACACAGCCATGCGATCTCCATAGACAAACATTGGCAGTAGAATGGCCTTACTGAAGAGGCACCGTCATAGGACTCCACCTTTCCAACAAGTCAGTCCGTCAAGTTACTGCATTGCTAAAGGTCAACTATAGGTGCTGTTATTGTGAAGTGGAAACACCGAGGAGCAACAACGGCTCAGCCGGGAAGTGGAAGGCCAAACAAGCTCACAGAACGGACCAGCGGGTGCTGAAGCGCGTCCTCAGTTGCAACACTCACAACCGAGATCCAAACTGCCTCTGGAAGCAACGTCAGGATATGAACTGTTTTTTGGGAGCTTCATGAAATGGGTTTCCATGGCTGAGCAGCCGCACACAAGCCTCAGATCACCATGTGCAATACCAAGCGTCAGCTGGAGTGGTGTAAAGCTCGCCGCCATTGGAACAGTGGAAACGCGATCTTTAGAGTGATGAATTACACTTCACCATCTGTCAGTCCGACGGTTGAATCTGAGTTTGGCGAATGCCAGAAGAGCGCTACCTGCCTGAATGCGTGGGGCCAACTGTAGAGTTTGGTGTAGGAGAAATAATGGTCTGGGGCTGTTTTTCATGGTTTGGCCCCTTAGTTCCAGTGAAGGGAAATCTTAACGCTACAGCATAGAATAATGACATTCTAGACGATTCTGTCCTTCCAACTTTATGGCAACAGTTTGGGGAAGGCTCTTTCCTGTTTCATCACGACAATGCCCCCCGTGCACAAAGTGAGGTCCATACAGAAATGATTTGTCAAGATTGGTGTTGAAAAACTTGACTGGCCTGCACAGAGCCCTGACCTCAACCTCATCCAACACCTTTGGATGAATTGGAATGCTGAATGCAAGCCAGGCCTAATCGCCCAACATCAGGGCCCGACCTCACTAATGCTCTTGTGGCTGAATGAAAGCAAGGCCCCGCAGCAATGATCCAACATCTAGTGGAAATCCTTCCCAGAAGAGTGGAGGCATTTATAGCTGCAAATGGGGGACCAACTCCATATTAATGCCTATGATTTTGGAATGAGATGTTCGATGAGCAGGTGTCCACATACTTTTGGCCTCGTAGTGTATCCCTTGCTGATGGGAGGGCCATCCATTTTCATTTCAGGGTGGTCTGACTTTCTCCATGTTACCACTATTATAAATAACGTTCACCCTCTTATTAAGGATTCATTCTGATCAGGATTAGACCAGAAAAACACCCGTATGTCCCAGACAATTATGTTGAAGCATTTAGGATTAGGTTATAGGGTTAACCAGACCTAAAACAGAACCCAGAACCCTGAACATGCTGACTGGATGGACTGTGTCCCAATACCTTTTCATGACTGCTTTTCCTTGCCTGCTTTTTCCTAAATGAACAAATATAAACTCCCATTACTCTGATGACATCATTTGGTTGTTTTTGCTGTTGATTGCAGCTCCTGTTGTCGACGTGGAAGCTCCATATTTTCTCAGATCGGACATGGGAACCATAGTCTTTGCCGGGCTGTTCATCATGACCTTGATTCTGTTGACTGTGGTCGTGGTCTATTTTTTGAAGAAGAGCAGAGCTGAAGAACACGAGGCTCTCATTGCATATGATTAGAGAAATATAACTGGATTTGTGCCTGACCAGGGTCACTTCTGGTTTTACCAAAAGTAAAGCACATCTTTCAAATGAAGACTACACAAATTAACACTAGTTTAGATACTGAATACAATATCATTAACTACACAAATTAACACTAGTTTAGATACTGAATACAATAACATGAACTACAAATTATACTGAATACAATAACATGAACTACACAAATTAACACTAGTTTAAATACAATAACATGAACTACACAAATTAACACTAGTTTAGATAACATTAGTTTACATACTGAATACAATAACATGGTAACATTAACTAGTTTACAATACAATTAACACTAGACATACAAATACGAAATTTAGATACTGAATACAATAACATGAACTACACAAATTAACACTAGTAACATTAACTTAACACTAGTTTACAATAACATGAACAACAAATTAACACTAGAATACAATTACAATACAAACTACACAAATTAACACTAGTTTAGAACATGAACTACAAAATTAACACTAGTTTAGATACTGAATACAATAACATTAACTACACAAATTAACACTAGTTTACTGAATACTAACATGAACTACACAAATTAACACTAGTTTAGATACTGAATACAACATTAACTACACAAATTAACACTAGTTTACAATACTAACATTAATACAATTTACATACATTAACACTACACAATAAAATTAACACTAGTTTACATACTGAATACAATAACATGATACAATAACATGAATACTGAATACAAAAATTAACACTAGTTTACATACTGAATACGGTAACATTAACTACACAAATTAACACTAGTTTACATATTGAATACAATAACATTAACTACACAAATTAACACTAGTTTACATACTGAATACGGTAACATTAACTACACAAATTAACACTAGTTTACTGAATACAGACTAGTTTACATTAACTACACAAATTAACACTAGTTTAATACATTAACATACTACAAAATTAACACTAGTTTACATACTGAATACAATAATTAACATGAACTACACAGATACACAAATTAACACTAGTTTAGTTGGTTTAACTACACAAATTAACTTTTATACTCAACATTTTTAACACTAGTTTACATACTGAATACAATAACATGAACTACATTTTTAGATCAACTGTTTGATACAACTGTTTGATACCTGACTCAAGAAAGTGGAAGAAATTGGTTGTTGTTGAGAATCCTGAATACAATTGAACTATTAACACTAGAATACTGAATAACATTAACTATGCAAATAAGTCTGCATTGATTAAATACATTTTAGGCAAAAATACTGTTTTATACTGTTCTCTGCCTCACCACTCATTCAAACATGATTCATTGCTTTAAAAGGGGCCATCATTTTATGAGTAATAAATGTAGGATATTTATTGATTCTTGAATATTTATAAATTCCTCATGAGTTTAGTTCAAGTGTTGTGCCCCCATCAGAAACCCAAATATATGCTTGTTTTACTTCAATGTTTGTTAAGCGTCTATCTGTATTTTTGTCCGAATTGAGTTATTGACATTTAGCCTTGTTCTGTTCAATGTTCTCAACCTATATATATATTACTCTAAATACCCCAATTCATGTTAAGTTCAGAAGAATACAAGATAAAAATAGCTGACACCGTTCAAATCAACGAGGAAAATGTAAAGCCAATTATCTCAGAAGCATCTTTATGCAGACAGAACCTTTTGGTCCCAAGAACTAAATGTGTTTGTTTCTGTCATGACCTCTACTACCTGCCACTCTCTCTATTGGTTAGTTTATGTCATGACCTCTACTCTACCATGACCACTCTCTCTATTGGTTATGTTGACCTCTATGTCATTGACCATGACTACTACCTGCCACTCTCTCTATTGGTTAGTTTATGTCATGACCTCTACTACCTGCCACTCTCTATTGGTTAGTTTATATTGGTTCTCTCTATTGTTTATGTCATGACCTCTACTACCTGGTTAGTTTATGTCATGACCTCTCTCTATTGGTTTGTTTATGTCATGACCTCTACGACCTGCCACTCTCTCTATTGGTTTGTTTATGTCATGACCTCTACTACCTGCCACTCTCTCTATTGGTTTGTTTATGTCATGACCTCTACTACCTGCCACTCTCTCTATTGGTTTGTTTATGTCATGACCTCTACGACCTGCCACTCTCTCTATTGGTTAGTTATGTCATGACCTCTACGACCTTGCCACTCTCTCTATTGGTTAGTTTATGTCATGACCTCTACTCTCTCTATTGGTTAGTTTATGTCATGACCTCTACGACCCACTCTCTCTATTGGTTTGTTTATGTCATGACCTCTACTACCTGCCACTCTCTCTATTGGTTTGTTTATGTTTGTTTATGTCATGACATGACCTCTACTACCTGCCACTCTCTCTATTGGTTAGTTTATGTCATGACCTCTACGACCTGCCACTCTCTCTATTGGTTAGTTTATGTCATGACCTCTACTACCTGCCACTCTCTCTATTGGTTTGTTTATGTCATGACCTCTACTACCTGCCACTCTCTCTATTGGTTAGTTTATGTCATGACCTCTTAGTTTATGTCATGACCTCTACGACCTGCCACTCTCTCTATTGGTTAGTTTATGTCATGACCTCTACTACCTGCCACTGTTTGTTTATGTCATGACCTCTACTACCTGCCACTCTCTCTATTGGTTAGTTTATGTCATGACCTCTACTACCTGCCACTCTCTCTATTGGTTTGTTTATGTCATGACCTCTACCTGCCACTCTCTCTATTGGTTTGTTTATGTCATGACCTCTACTCCTGCCACTCTATTGGTTTGTTTATGTCATGACCTCTACTACCTGCCACTCCTGCCACTCTCTACCTGCCATCTCTCTATTGGTTAGTTTATGTCATGACCTCTACGACCTGCCACTCTCTCCATTGGTTAGTTTGTCATGACCTCATGACCTGCCACTCTATTGGTTAGTTTATGTCATGACCTCTACGACCACTCTCTCCATTGGTTAGTTTATGTCATGACCTCTACTACCTGCCACTCTCTCTATTGGTTAGTTTATGTCATGACCTCTACTACCTGCCACTCTCTCTATTGGTTAGTTTCTGAGTCTGCTAAAGTGGTGTGAAGTAAAAAATACTTTGAAGTACAACTTAAGTAGTTTTGGGGGGGTATCTGTACTTGACTTCATATTTTTAACAACGTGTACTTTTACTTCACTACATTCCTAAAGAAAATATTGTACTTTTTACTCCAGAATTTCCCCCCTGACACCCAGAAGACGTGTTACATTTTGAATGCTTAGCAGGACAGGAAAATTGTTATCAGTAAAATAAATAAAACATAGAAAATTGTGCTGTATGGTTTGCTTAATGTAAGGAATTTGAAATTATTTTTTACTTTTGATACTTAATGTATATTTGAGCAATTACATTTACTTTTTTGATACTTAAGTTGATTTAAAACCAAATACTTTTAGACTTTTACTCAAATAGTATTTTACTGGGTGACTTTCACTTTTACTTGAGTTGTTTTCTCAAGGTTTCTTTACTTTTACTCAAGTATAACTGTTGTGTACTTTTTCCACCACTAGTCTGCTAATACTGTACATATTCTACAGTGCCACTGGAATAAACACTAATTCACCAAAACTGTCAAAAAATAGGTACATGAATACACCTGCAGTAATGTGAGCCCTTGAATATTTCCATCACAATAACCCCTTGACTTATTCCACATTACAGCCTGAATTCAAAATGGATTAAATAGTTTTCTCACTCTCACCCATTTACACACAATACCCCATAATGACAAAGTCACATATTTTTAGAAAAGTTTTGCAAAAGTATAGAAAATGAAATACAGAAATATCTCATTTACATAAGTATTCACACCACTGAGTCAATACATGTTGGAATTACCTTTGGCAGTGATTACAGTATTTCTGGGTAAATCTCTATGAGCTTTGCACACTAGGATTGCACAATATTTGCACATTATTCAATAAAAAATTATTCAAGCTAGGTCAAGTTGGTTCTTAATCATTGCTAGACAGACATTTTTAAGTCATGCAATAGATTTTCAAGCCACTTTAAACTGTCCCTAGGCCACTCAGGAACATTCAAGATCGTTTTGGTAAGCAACACCAGTGTATATTTGACCTTGTGTTTTAGGATATTTCGAGAGTGAGGGACAGCGAGAGAGTGAGGGACAGCGAGAGAGTGAGGGACAGAGAGAGAGTTAGGGACAGAGAGCGAGACAGACAGAAAGAGAGTGAGGGACAGAGAGAGAGAAGGACAGAGAGAGAGAGAGAGACGGACAGAGAGAGAGAGACAGACAGAGAAAGAGAGAGACGGACAGAGAGAGAGAGAGTGACGGACAGAGAGAGATAGAGATGGACAGAGAGAGAGAGAGAGAGAGACGGACAGAGAGAGAGAGAGAGACAGACAGACAGACAGAGAGAGAGAAAGACAGAGAGAGATAGATAGAGATGGACAGAGAGAGAGAGTGACGGACAGAGAGAGATAGAGATGGACAGAGAGAGAGAGAGTGACGGACAGAGAGAGATAGAGATGGACAGAGAGAGAGAGATAGAGATGGACAGAGAGAGAGAGACGGACAGATGTGGTGTGTCCTAACGAACTAGACACAGGTAGACCTACATTCCAGACATATGAGTGATTCTTTCATTGAAAAGTCCTTTTCCGATTCGATCGGCTTAGCCAGAGACAGACAGAGAGAGAGTGAGGTGTCAAGAGAGATGGACAGATAGAGATGGACAGAGAGAGGACAGAAGAGATAGAGATGGACAGAGAGAGAGAGAGACGAACAGAGAGAGAGAGAGAGAGACAGACAGAGAGAGAGACGGACAGATGTGGTGTGTCCTAACGAACTAGACACAGGTAGGCCTACAAATTCCAGACATATGAGTGATTCTTTCATTGAAAAGTCCTTTTCCGATTCGATCGGCTCATAGCCAACATGACACGCTTGACACAATAATTCACAATTCACAACCTTTTCTCTTCATGGCTGCACAAGGAAGTTCCTGTTGCAGTGAGGTGTCAATATCCATTTTCAGGTAAGCGTTGTCCATCATGTCAGTCTATTGCATCGTTTACGGGAAAAGGTATTTCGACAGCGTTTACTGGAACAGGTATTGTTGACTCATTTAAATGCTTTACAATCAGTTGCTTGCCAACATAACGTGCAACAATTCACACGGAAACAGAACATTTCAGCCTGGAAAGTCCAGTCTGTTTGTGCTAACACTCCACTCCTTGCCACTCCTTGTCATACCATAAATGTTTGTCATGACAAGTAATGATTTTTGCTGCGGCAATTCTTACATATTGCATGACAAATTTCACTCATTTTTATCCAATTTGTTCTGAAAGAATGCACTGGCGGGGAAATAGACCACTAGAATCATAGTCATTCACATGAAACACCTGGCATTTCTATAAAACACAAAAAGGGCATATTTTACTTGCTATTGCAAGAAGAAATCGATTTGGAACAAAGTTACAGAACATATGTATTAACAGGTGTAATAATGATGTCCTTTAGGATTCCTACCACATCCTGTATTAGGAGGAAACTCACCCAACATATTATTACCTACAAGACAATAATATTCAATCGTCCTATTGGTAAGGTAGTCATTCACCAAGTCCTTTAAAAGTGACCAGCTCTTCCACACTGGTATCAGTCCCACATAGAAGTGATGTTCTGACAGTCTGCTGGTAGTGAGGAAATCTCCCTCCGTTCCACTAGTTGATAAGGACGTCTCTAATGAACACTTCACAGGTGATGCTCTTCAACCGATCGCTGCCTGCACCTGCCCGCCCGTCCAGCATCACTACTCTGGACGGTTCTGACTTAGAATATGTGGACAACTACAAATACCTAGGTGTCTGGTTAGACTGTAAACTCTCCTTCCAGATTCACATCAAACATCTCCAATCCAAAATTAAATCTAGAATCGGCTTCCTATTTCGCAACAAAGCATCCTTCACTCATGCTGCCAAACATACCCTCGTAAAACTGACCATCCTACCAATCCTCGACTTCGGCGATGTCATTTACAAAATAGCCTCCAATACCCTACTCAATAAATTGGATGCCGTCTATCACAGTGCCATCCGTTTTGTCACCAAAGCCCCATATACTACCCACCACTGCGACCTGTATGCTCTCGTTGGCTGGCCCTCACTTCATACTCGTCGCCAAACCCACTGGCTCCAGGTCATCTACAAGACCCTGCTAGGTAAAGTCCCCCCTTATCTCAGCTCGCTGGTCACCATAGCAGCACCCACCTGTAGCACACACTCCAGCAGGTATATCTCTCTGGTCACCCCCAAAACCAATTCTTCCTTTGGCCCCCTCTCCTTCCAGTTCTCTGCTGCCAATGACTGGAATGAACTACAAAAATCTCTGAAACTGGAAACACTTATCTCCCTCACTAGCTTTAAGCACCAGCTGTCAGAGCAGCTCACAGATTATTGCACCTGCACATAGCGCATCTATAATTTAGCCCAAACAACTACCTCGTCCCCTACTGTATTTATCTATTGTGCTCCTTAACACCCCATTATATCTATTTCTACTTTGCACATTCTTCCACTGCAAATTCCATTCCAGTGTTTTACTTGCTATATTATATTTACTTTGCCACCATGTCTCCTTTTCCCCCCCTTTTACCTCCCTTACCTCCCTTATTTGCTCACATTGTATATAGACTTATTTTTCTACTGTATTATTGACTGTATGTTTGTTTTTCTCCATGTGTAACTCTGTGTTGTTGTTTGTGTCAAACTGCTTTGCTTTATCTTGGCCAGGTCGCAATTGTAAATGAGAACTTGTTCTCAACTTGCCTACCTGGTTAAATAAAGGTTAAATAAAAATAAATTAAATTAAATCGTTTCAGGTATTGTTTCACCTTCAGATGATAGATTCTCATAACCTGTAACGAAGGAAACAAAAAAGTAAAAGTAACATGTCCTTGTTTCAAGAGAAATGGATATTTCACATGATTTCTCAAAGTAAGCATGTCCCGATGGCCCTAATGTGTCCGTTACATATTGTTTTACCATCAGCCACTGTCCTGGTACTACGTCATGTCTCCCCTCAGGACTTATTCCCCACACCTGTTTTCCATGTCTGTCTGCCAGCACAGTGCGGGCTATTCCACCTCGCTGCACTGGCAGGGCGACCGGGAGCATTCAACCAGGTAAGGTTGGGCAGGCTCAGTGCTCAAGAGCTCCAGTGCGCCTGCACGGTCCGGTCTATCCAGTGCCACCTCCACACACCAGCCCTCCGGTGGCAGCCCCCCGCACCAGGCTGTCTCTCCGTCTTCTGCCTACAGGTGTTAACGCATGTCCAGCGCTGCCAGAGCCTTCCTCCTCTCCAGCGCTGTCCAGAGCTCTCCCCCGTCTGTCCAGAGCTGCCCCTCAGTCTCCCCTCAATCTGTGCAGAGCTGCCCCCCTCAGTCCTGAGCTGCCCCTCAGTCCGGAGCTGCCCCCAGTCCTGAGCTGCCCCTCCCTGAGCAGTCTGGAGCTGCCCCTCAGTCCTGGAGTCCTGCCCCTCAGTCCTGAGCTGCCCTCAGTCTGCTGCCCTTCAGTCCTGAGCTGCCCCCTCAGTCCCGAGCTGCCCTTCAGTCCTGAGCTGCCCTTCAGTCCTGAGCTGCCCTTCAGTCCTGAGCTGCCCTCAGTCCTGAGCTGCCCTCAGTCCTGAGCTGCCCTTCAGTCCTGAGCTGCCCCTCAGTCCTGAGCTGCCCTTCAGTCCTGAGCTGCCCCTCAGTCAGTCCTGAGCTGCCCCACAGTCCGGCTGCCCCCAGTCCTGAGCTGCCCCTCAGTCAGCTGCCCCTCAGTCCTGAGCTGCCCCTCAGTCCTGGAGCTGTCCGGAGCTGCCCTCAGTCCAGTGGGGCCCTTTAGTCCGGAGCTGCCCCTCAGTCCGGAGCTGCCCCTCAGTCCCTTTAGAGCTGCCCCTCAGTCCAGTGGGGCCCTTTAGTCCGGAGCTGCCCTCAGTCCCCTGTCCTGAGCTGCCCCTCAGTCCAGTGAGCTGCCCTTCAGTCCTGAGCTGCCCTGCCAGTGGGGCCCTTTAGTCCGGAGCTGCCCTCAGTCAGTCCCCTTTAGTCCGGAGCTGCCCCTCAGTCCTGAGTCTCCTGAGCTGCCCTTCAGTCCTGAGCTGCCCCTCAGTCCTGAGTCCTGAGCTGCCCTTCAGTCCGGAGCTGCCCCTCAGTCCGGAGCTGCCCTTCAGTCCGGAGCTGCCCTTCAGTCCGGCTGCCCTCAGTCCGGAGAGCTGCCCCTGTCCGGAGCTGCCCCTCAGTCCGGAGCTGCCCCTCAGTCCGGAGCTGCCCCTCAGTCCGGAGCTGCCCCTCAGTCCAGCTGGTCCAGTGCCCTTTAGTCCGGAGCTGCCCCTCAGTCCAGTGGGGCCCTTAAGTCCGGAGCTGCCCCTCAGTCCAGTGGGGCCCTTTAGTCCGGAGCTGCCCCTCAGTCCAGTGGGGCCCTTTAGTCTGGAGCTGCCCCTCAGTCCAGTGGGGCCCTTTAGTAGGGTTGCCAGTCCAAGGTCGGCAGCGAGGGTCGCCGCTCAAAGGACGCTACTAAGGGGGACTAAGACTATGTTGGAGTGGGGGCCACGTCCAGCGCCAGAGCCGCCACCGCGGACAGATGCCCACCCAGACCCTCCCCTATAGGATCAGGTTTTGCGGCCGGAGTCCGCACCTTGGGGGGGGGTGTACTGTCACGCCTTGATCATAGTTTGCTTTGTATGTTTCTATGTTTTGTTTGGTCAGGGTGTGATCTGAGTGGGCATTCTATGTTGTACAGTGCCTTGCGAAACTATTCGGCCCCCTTGAACTTTGCAACCTTTTGCCACATTTCAGGCTTCAAACATAAATATATAAAACTGTATTTTTTGTGAAGAATCAACAACAAGTGGGACACAATCATGAAGTGGAACGACATTTATTGGATATTTCAAACTTTTTTAACAAATCAAAAACATGAAAAATTGGGCTTGCAAAATTATTCAGCCCCTTTACTTTCAGTGCAGCAAACTCTCTCCAGAAGTTCAGTGAGGATCTCTGAATGATCCAATGTTGACCTAAATGACTAATGATGATAAATACAATCCACCTGTGTGTAATCAAGTCTCCGTATAAATGCACCTGCACTGTGATAGTCTCAGAGGTCCGTTAAAAGTGCAGAGAGCATCATGAAGAACAAGGAACACACCAGGCAGGTCCGAGATACTGTTGTGAAGAAGTTTAAAGCTGGATTTGGATACAAAAAGATTTCCCAAGCTTTAAACATCCCAAGGAGCACTGTGCAAGCGATAATATTGAAATGGAAGGAGTATCAGACCACTGCAAATCTACCAAGACCTGGCCGTCCCTCTAAACTTTCAGCTCATACAAGGAAAAGACTGATCAGAGATGCAGCCAAGAAGCCCATGATCACTCTGGATGAACTGCAGAGATCTGCAGCTGAGGTGGGAGACTCTGTCCATAGGACAACAATCAGTCGTATATTGCACAAATCTGGCCTTTATGGAAGAGTGGCAAGAAGAAAGCCATTTCTTAAAGATATCCATAAAACTGTTGTTTAAAGTTTGCCACAAGCCACCTGGGAGACACACCAAACATGTGGAAGAAGGTGCTCTGGTCAGATGAAACCAAAATTGAACTTTTTGGCAACAATGCAAAACGTTATGTTTGGCGTAAAAGCAACACAGCTCATCACCCTGAACACCCATCCCCACTGTCAAACATGGTGGTGGCAGCATCATGGTTTGGGCCTGCTTTTCTTCAGCAGGGACAGGGAAGATGGTTAAAATTGATGGGAAGATGGATGGAGCCAAATACAGGACCATTCTGGAAGAAAACCTGATGGAGTCTGCAAAAGACCTGAGACTGGGACGGAGATTTGTCTTCCAACAAGACAATGATCCAAAACATAAAGCAAAATCTACAATGGAATGGTTCAAAAACAAACATATCCAGGTGTTAGAATGGCCAAGTCAAAGTCCAGACCTGAATCCAATCGAGAATCTGTGGAAAGAACTGAAAACTGCTGTTCACAAATGCTCTCCATCCAACCTCACTGCGCTCGAGCTGTTTCTGTTTCCAGAAACAGCGTTTCTGATCGGTCCCTATTGTCTGCAGATGAATGCCTTGAGTGACTGTGTGGGATTGAATTGCTAACAATGTGTTACAAAACACTTCCTCAGTCATGAGCTTCACCTAGTCTACTGTAAGGCAGAACGGACCCTGGGTAGCAGCAGACCAACACTGGGACGACCAACACACACTGTATGGCACAAACTAATGATTGATTGAATGAACCTTAACTTGACGGATAGTCACCAGTTTACAGGCACAGAGTTTTGTTCCGAGAAACACCCTTGTTATTTCAACTGAAGTCCACATGACACTCCGTGTTTGGGTGATTGGTGATGATCTGTGTTAATGTGCATGAGTGTGAAAAGCTACTGAATTCACTCAGATATAAGGAGACAGGTGTATTTACCTCCAATTGCAATCTGTAGTATGAATTAATTAGTTCACTTCAATATCTATAAAACACATAGTGTCTGGTTGAGTTGATGTCTCTATCGTGCAGATCAACCTTTGCTATTGTAAGTATTTAGTATTAGTATTGTAAGGTCAAGTGGTTATGTAGAGGTTTATTTTGAGGTGGTATTGTCCAACAGATTAAGCGTCTCTTTGGAAGCCATTTGTCTGCATGCTATCGGTGTCATCTCAAACAAGTCCTGTGGAACATTCCTGAAGCATCATACATTTAATGAAAACAATGGGGCAGGGTATGAAAAAAAAATCACCTTTGACCTATTGTTCATGTGTTATTTCATTCAAGAAGCAATTTTCACCTCGCATGATGTTTGACAAAAGAGCTTAGATAATAAATCACCTGTCTTAATGTCAGTCAGGTGGATTCCAACAGACCCACGCCAGTTAAACGATGTAAAACAGAAAAACATCTGATAGGGACAGAGCAGAAGTATAAAAACATTGTTTTGACTCACACGTTGATTTAAAGGGGATTGTCATGAATTACCGTGAAAAGCATCCTTTTTGTGTTTGTGTAATCCTCACCATGGTAACAGGCGTGGAAAGAGAATTAGAACACCTCAAGGAGCAATACCATGGGTGAATATGGATTGTATTGGTGAAAGGGTAGTGGATGGCTGTTTTCACCTAGCCAGCCTACCAAGGAGGGAATGAAGGATGTATTTACAAAGTAATCTGTAGCAGGACCAATTCATTATCATTTCATAGGTAAGTTTTGCACCGTTATGATCCGTATGCATCATGTACCATTCATTTTGAATTTCTGTGGCCGTTTCCCCACAGACACAATAACCCAAACCAAACACATAATGAAAACCTACTCATGAATCAATAAACTCACCATTATCTACAGTGGTAACAACACTAGTTGTGAAATACATGTCATTGAAATGAACCAACATTCTGGTGTGAAATACTTGTATTAACCTTAATCTTTCTTAATTTAATCTTGATTATTTAGTCTCATCATGTATTTGTATTTAATTTAAATACCTTTCATGTGTTGTAAGTGCATAATACTGGTGCAAATGCTTACTAGCCGACCGGGTGAACAATCTGTCGATGTGCCCTTGAGCAAGGCACTTCACCCTAATGGCTCCTGTAAGTGGCTCTGGATCAGAGTGTCTGCTAAATGACTAACATGCAAATAGAAAATGTAAATCAGGCCAATGTACGAGACTAGCAGAGACAAGTTCAAGATATACAGAATTACTCTAACTCACAACTTTATTTCCCCTTTCGTTTTAGGTTATTATGTAAAGGTATTTTAATCTTTGTTTCCCTGTTCAATAAAACTAGTTACACCTGTCATGAAGAGAACATGTCCAGGGTGAGATACAAAGGAAACAATTTTGGCATCTGCTCTGACATTCCTCCTGAATGGAGGAATGAGAAGGTATAAAGGTTTGGAGGTTGATGCTGGAGGCAGACAGGTAGAGAGGAATCCTCCAGAGAGAACCAGGCATCATGTCCTCCTCCACACCGGTATTGTTGCATCTGCTGCTACTGGTCTCCCTGGCTTCAGCGGCACACTTCTATGGAGGCTCCATGTCTGTCACCCCCAAAGGGAGGAACACTGACGGAACATTCAAGGTGAGAGATATTCAGGGGATCATTGTCTGCTCCCAATTCTGATCTTTTACGCACGCACGCGCACACACACGCACGCGCACGCGCACGCACGCACACACACACACACCTTCACATATGCTGCTACTATCTGTTAATTCTCAATGCATAGTCTCTTTTATCCCTAGTACCTACATGTGCATATTACCTCAATTACCTCGACTACCCCGTACCGCTGCACATTGACTCAGTACCGGTACTCCTTATATATCGCCTCGTTGTTGTTATTTTATTGGGTTACAATTTTTCCTTCAGTTAATTAAGCAAATTGTTCTTACTTGTTTAAAACTCTGCGTTGTTGGTTAAGGGCTCGTCACTCAGCATTTCACGGTAAGGACTCCTACACCTGTTGCATTCAGCACAGGTGACAAATAATTACAAATGTTTTTATTTGATTTGATTCTGAAGTGTATTCGCATTTGGTTGGACTCTTCAGAAATGTTGAATCACATCACGTCTATTCCAATACAATTCATTGTAATACGGTTATACTAATAAGAGTGATTGCAATAATTGTGACTTTAGATCAATTATATTCAATCACCATGTATTGTTTTATATAGCATATGACTATTTATGCTTTAATTCATGGTGTGCAAAGTTTTGTTCTTATCAAATGAATGAGAAATAAGAGGCTATAGAATAAATACATTAGAGATGTAGTCAGCTTTTGCATCAATGCAAAATGAGCACCTGGTATTTTCAGAAGGGAATAAATAACACAAGTTAATATTTCTAAATGTGTTTGTTTTTCCATTTGTTATGTTTTATTCAGTCTGAAAATAACAGGTGAACATGTTTCACTGGTCTAAACTCTGAGCAGATATGGTGCATGTGTGTAGGACAGAGAAAGGAACCGTTGTGCACCGGTTCTGTCAATGCAGTAAGTTAGTGTATTTCTGGCGCTCTCTCCATACAGCCACTCAGATCATATTAGACATGGACTTAGAACCATCTCCAAGCCGTTACCTCCTTAATTACATGACAAATGCCACGCTTGACTCGGACAAGCTAAGGTTGTTTTTGATAACAATTCCCTACTTTGCAGATACATTTATTCTTGTATTTTAGAGGGGAAAAAATGACAACCCACCTACTTTTCAATTAAAGCATGTTGCAGACGTTTTGCCATTAGAGAAATTAACAGGGGATTCATAGAACCGGCGGTAGCGTAGCCTAGTGGTTAGAGCATTGAACTAGTAACCGATCAGTTTCAAGTTCAAATCTAACCGAAGCTGTTCCAAAACAACAGCGTTAAATCAAACTTCATCAGTCTAATGACGTTTTATTGCCCCATTACAATGTGACTTTCTGTTCCCCAGGTGGATTTACGCTACAAGAATACCCATGATTGGTGTGATTACTCTCGCTGGTATTGTTCCTCGGGGAACTGCGGCTCTTCTGTCAACGATGTCAGAGGCACAATTGACAGCAGCAGCAGAGGACGGAGTGGTTACAACAACCAGTGGTGTGAAACTGAAACAGTCGAGACCAGAAATATCCCCAGTGATAAACCTTTTCAATTGATGCAAGTTTGTTATGAAATATATGTATTCAATTTATTGAACATGCATTGTGCACAATGACTCATGTTAAACTCATATCTGGTAAAATGGTTTTAGCTATACTGTTAAAAATGACCTCTTCAAGGTAGACTCCCCTCTGAGTTTCTTTTCAAAGACTGTGACGAAGACACTCGGTAAATGATATTGCTATGTTGGGTTTGATAACATTCCATCCCAAGTGACCACTTACCTAAAGATGGTTTGTTGTTGTAACAGACAAAACAGCTGCTGTTGGATCCCAACAGTAAACAGTCTTGGATATTGGAGCCTGGAAACACAAGTGGATCTGGGAACAAGATCTGATACTGGTGAACCCAACAGATCTCCAGTCACAGCCATTCTTCCTTTCATACGGTAACAACCTTCTGACTCCCAAAACATTACCTCTTTGACCCGATCAGTTTTATTTATATATACAATATAGGTTATTGAAATCCTAATTAGACTATTCCTACATTCTTGGCTGGCGGTAAGGAGGCGCAAGTGTCAAACTCAAGTTAATTAGCAATTTTGTTATGTAAAAAAAAAGCGCAATAGCATTTTCCAACCCTGACATCAGCAATTGACCGGTTTAACTTCAGCTCATTTGTGTTAAAGTGGGCGGAGGGCCATATTTGACGTGTGTCCAGGGGCAGCCCCCACACCGGTCCATTCTTTTTTCTCCAGGCCCCGATCATTAGCCAGATATTATCATGTTGTGCAACAAAAACAAACCCTCTGGGCTATTTATTATGGTGGCTGTAACTGTATTCAGACATTTAGCCTATTTAAACAAGTTGTTGTTTTGTTTTTATTAGAATTTGATTAGAAATATACACTGTCTTTTCAGGCCTTATCAATAGCCTAGTTAAATTGATCTCGCTAATTGACTTCGTTTGGCATTTCCATGTCCAGACTGCAATTTACAGTAGGCCTTGCCCCTATATCACTGCACATGCTATAGCCTATGTTCATTTCCATACTGAAGCGATACAATTAGAACAATGTGGACTGTAAACATGTTCAACATGCTGTTTTCTGTAAACATGGATCAGCCTATTTAACTAACTAGGCTGTAACGGACGAACGTTCTAACTGGAGTTGATGACATCACAATAAATATATAAAATACCGTAAATACACAACTTGAAGCAACCACATGTTTATCCATGGAACACGTTCTGATTGGCCAGTGAGGGGTCAAGCCTCGATACACCCACAACTGGTTTATTCATCGACTTGCCTAGTTAAATAAAGGTTAAATAAAATACATAAATACAAATCAAGGCTCAGCCCCTTTTGCACCACTGCCAGCAACTGCACATATAATTGTGGTGGTGAAAATAGCTAAAATATTTCTGACGCGCCTCCGAACCTGTAGCTCTACTGCCAGCTCTTAGACTGACCATTGTGTTAGGTTTGTTCAAATAGAGCCCGTAGAATTTACTCATTTCATATGTTGTATTTCTGACTCCTGTCATTGTAGTGTTCCCCAGAACTGTCAGAGGTCCTACAACCTCATGGCCTTTGACCCTGACGGTGATCGTGTCAGATGCAGATACGGATTGGTCAGACCTGAGTGCAGTAGGTGTGATCAGCCTCCAGGTTTCTACCTGGATCAGGTTGGTGTGGGCAGTTATTTTCAACACCTTGAATCTCATGTGATTGTTGATATATTGTCTTTGGTCTTAACCAGCTATTCCATTTCTGTTCTAACCTCTTCACTGTTAGGGCTCTTGCTCCTTACAATACGGCTCCACTTCAACGAGTGGCGTCTATGGGTTTGAGCTAGTTGTAGAGGACTTTCCTAACCAACACATCACCCTGTCCTACACCGATGGCTCTAGTTCCTCCAGGGCACCGCTTCATGCAGGGAGACGCCGACGCGCCAGCTACCAAACAACCATCTCCTATCCCTGGTGGTGGAGCCAAACCAACACATCTCCTTCTCCTTGGTGGTGGAGCCAAACCACCACAGCTCCTTCTCCTTGGTGGTGGAGCCAAACCACCACCGCCGCCCCCTGGCCCACTACAACCACCCCCTGGCCCACTACAACCACCCCCTGGCCCACTACAACCACCCCCTGGCCCACTACAACCACCCCTTGGCCCACTACAACCACCACCACCCCGCCCACTACCACCACCAGGCCCACTACCACCACCCCCTGGCCCACTACAACCACCCCCTGGCCCACTACCACCACCAACACCCCGCCCACTACCACCACCAGGCCCACTACAACCACCCCCTGGCCCACTACCACCACCAACACCCCGCCCACTACCACCACCCCCTGGCCCACTACCACCACCCCTGGCCCACTACCACCACCAACACCCCGCCCACTACCACCACCAGGCCCACTACAACCACCCCTGGCCCACTACCACCACCAACACCCCGCCCACTACCACCCCCTGGCCCACTACCACCACCCCCTGGCCCACTACCACCCCCTGGCCCACTACAACCACCACCCCTGGCCCACTACAACCACCACCCCCTGGCCCACTACAACCACCACCCCATGGCCCACTACTACCACCACCCCCTGGCCCACTACTACCACCACCCCATGGCCCACTACTACCACCACCCCCTGGCCCACTACTACCACCACCCCCTGGCCCACTACTACCACCACCCCATGGCCCACTACTACCACCACCCCCTGGCCCACTACTACCACCACCCCCTGGCCCACTACTACCATCACCCCCTGGCCCACTACTACCACCACCCCCTGGCCCACTACAACCACCACCCCCTGGCCCACTACCACCACCACTAGGCCCACTACCACCACCACCAGGCCCACTACCACCACCACCTGGACCACCACCACCCCAGGAAGCCTGTATCCCTCCACTGCTCCCCTCAGCAAACTCCCTCTGCAGTTCTCTCTTCTGGGTGAGAGACTCCTCTTCTGATGGTTAACAATGCATTGGATTTTTTATTTTTATTGAACCTTTGCCTATTTAACTAGGCAAATCAGCTCGGGGATTAAACAGGGCAACTTTTTGGTTACTGGCCCAACGTTCTAACCACTAGGCTACATGCCACCCCCTGGCCCACTACAACCATCCCCTGGCCCACTACCACCACCCCCTGGCCCACTACAACCATCCCCTGGCCCACTACCACCACCCCCTGGCCCACTACCACCACCCCCTGGCCCAACGCTCTAACCACTAGGCTACCTGCCACCCCCTGGCCCACTACCACCACCCCCTGGCCCACTACAACCACCCCCTGGCCCAACGCTCTAACCACTAGGCTACCTGCCACCCCTGGCCCACTGGCCCCCCCTGGCCCACTACAACCACCCCCTGGCCCACTACAACCACCCCCCCTGGCCCACGCTCTAACCACCACCCCACCCCTGGCCCACTACTGGCCCAACGCTCTAACCACTAGGCTACCTGCCACCCCCCACTGGCCCACTACAACCACCCCCTGGCCCAACGCTCTAACCACTAGGCTACCTGCCACCCCCTGGCCCACTACCACCACCCCCTGGCCCACTACAACCACCCCCTGGCCCAACGCTCTAACCACTAGGCTACCTGCCACCCCCTGGCCCACTACCCCCTGGCCCACCACCCCCCCTGGCCCACTACCACCACCCCACCCCCTGGCCCACTACAACCACCCACTGGCCCAACGCTCTAACCACTAGGCTACCTGCCACCCCCTGGCCCACTACAACCACCCCCTGGCCCACTACAACCACCCCCTGGCCCACTACCACCACCCCCTGGCCCACTACCACCACCCCCTGGCCCACTACAACCACCCCCTGGCCCAACGCCTAACCACTAGGCTACCTGCCACCCCCTGGCCCACTACGCCACCCCTGGCTAACCACTAGGCTACCTGCCACCCCCCCCTGGCCCACTGGCCCAACGCTCTAACCACTAGGCTACCTGCCACCCCCTGGCCCACTACTAACCACCACAACCACCCCCTGGCCCAACGCTCTAACCACTAGGCTACCTGCCACCCCCTGGCCCACTACCACCTCCCCTGGCCCACTACCACCACCCCTGGCCCACTATACAACCACCCCCTGGCCCAACACTCTAACCACTAGGCTACCTGCCACCCCCCCTGGCCCAACGCTCTAACCACTAGGCTACCTGCCTCCCCTGGATGGAGGATTGGACATATTTATTCTATAAACAACATCAAACATGGCATTTATTTGTGAAGTATTGGCCTTTACTTGTGTACGTTTGTGTTCTTTTCCACTTCAGTGGACTCTAGTGTTCCGTCCTGCGATGAGGGTATGTACCTGCCCAGGTTCGTGCAGCCGACACCACACAACGGAGAACATCTCCACGCCGAGGTCAACAAAGAGCTGGAGTTCAGGGTCAAGGCCGAGGCTACACACTCAACGTAAGAGACATGATAGTCTATAATGCAGTATTGTACCCAGGATTATATTTCTAGTGCTTGAACTCCTGGTTGTAACAGGTCATCCTGGCTGTAACAGTCTGTCCTGGCTGCAACAGGTCATCCTGGCTGTAACAGGTTTTAACATCCTGGCTGTAACAGTGCGTCCTGGCTGCAACAGGTCATCCTGGCTGTAACAGTTTAGTCCTGATTTTAACAATAGATCCTGGCTGTAACAGTCCGTCCTGGCTGTAACAGTCCGTCCTGGATGTAACAGTCATCGTCCTGGCTGTAACAGGTCATCCTGGCTGTAACAGTCCGGCTGTAACCTGGCTGTAACAGTCCGTCCTCATCCTGGCTGTAACAGGTCATCCTGGCTGTAACAATGCATCCTGGATGTAACAGGTCATCCTGGCTGTAACAGTGATCCTGGCTGTAACAGGTCATCCTGGCTGTAACAGTCCGTCCTGGCTGCAACAGGTCATCCTGGCTGTAACAGTTTAGTCCTGATTTTAACAATAGATCCTGGATGTAACAGTTTAGTCCTGATTTTAACAATAGATCCTGGCTGTAACAGTCTGTCCTGGCTGTAACGGTCCGTCCTGGCTGTAACAGGTCATCCTGGCTGTAACAGTGCGTCCTGGCTGCAACAGGTCATCCTGGCTGTAACGGTTTAGTCCTGATTTTAACAATAGATCCTGGCTGTAACAGTCTGTCCTGGCTGTAACAGTCCGTCCTGGCTGTAACAGGTCATCCTGGCTGTAACAGTGCGTCCTGGCTGCAACAGGTCATCCTGGCTGTAACGGTTTAGTCCTGATTTTAACAATAGATCCTGGATGTAATAGTTTAGTCCTGATTTTAACAATAGATCCTGGCTGTAACAGTCTGTCCTGGCTGGTCTGTAACAGGTCATCCTGGATGTAACAGTCCGTCCTGGCTGTAACAATGCATCCTGGCTGTAACAGTCCTCCTGGCTGTAACAGTCCGTCCTGGCTGTAACAGGTCATCCTGGCTGTAACAGTCCGTCCTGGCTGTAACAATGCATCCTGGCTGTTACAGTCAACAATGCATCCTGGCTGTAACAGTGCATCCTGGCTGTAACAATGAATCCTGGCTATAACAGTGCAGTCCTGGCTGTAACAATGCATCCTGGCTGTAACAGTGCATCCTGGCTATAACAGTGCATCCTGGCTATAACAGTGCATCCTGGCTGTAACAGTTTAGTCCTGATTTTAACAGCACATCCTGGCTGTAACAGTTTAGTCCTGATTTTAACAACACATCCTGGCTATATCTAAAAATGTTATCACCTGTAGTACTTTTTCAGCGATTACAAATATTTTCTTCTGCAATCAATTATTTTGCTTATGTCACCCTACTGTATAAATTCACCAAAAGTTCTAAGAAAACCAAAAGTTTTCCAATTAAGAGTATATTGTATTTTCTGTGAATGATCTGGATTGGTGTGGCTGTCTCTTTGCTAAGTGAGATGCTTGTGACGTCCAACTCTGATGTCACCCCACATAAATTGCAATTTAAAAACGGTTAAGGTAAAGGGTTAAGGTTAGGTAAAGTTTTTTTTTAAATAAAAATATACATATATTTCACCTTTTATTTAACAAGGTAGGCGAGTTGAGAACAAGTTCTCAATTACAACTGCGACCTGGCCAAGATAAAGCAAAACAATGCAACACAAACAACACATGGAATAAACAAAACATGCAGTCAAAAACACAATAAAAATGTCTATATACAGTGTGTGCAAATGAGGTAAGATAAGGGAGGTAAGGCAATAAATAGGCCATGGTGGTGAAGTAATTACAATATAGCAATTAAACACTGGAGTGATAGAGACTGGATTAATAGATGTGCAGAAGATGATTGTGCAAGTAGAGATGCTGGGGTGCAAAGGGGCAAGAAATGAATATCCGTATGGGGATGAGGTAGTTGGGTGGGCTATTTACAGATGGGCTATGTAAAGGTGCAGTGATCCGTGAGCTGCTCTGACAGCTGGTGCTTAAAGTTAGTGAGGGAGATATGGGTCTTCAGCTTCAGTGATTTTTGCAATTCGTTCCAGTCATTGGCAGCAGAGAACTGGAAGGAAAGGCGGCCAAAGGAGGAATTGGCTTTGGGGGTGACCAGGGAAATATACCTGCTGGAGCGCGTGCTACGGGTGGGTGCTGCTATGGTGACCAGTGAGCTGAGATAAGGCGGGGCTTTACCTAGCAGAGACTTATAGATGACCTGGAACCAGTGGGTTTGGCGACAAATATGAAACGAGGGCCAGCCAATGAGGGCATACAGGTCGCAGTGGTTGGCAGCATGAGTGAAGGATGCTTTGTTGCGAAATAGGAAGCTGATTATAGATTTCATTTTGGATTGGAGATGCTTTATGTGAGTCTGGAAGGACAGTTTACAGTCTAACCAGACACCTAGGTATTTGAAGATGTCCACATATTCTAAGTCAGAACCGTCCAGAGTAGTGATGCTGGACGGGTGGGCAGGTGCTGGTAGCGATCGGTTGAAGAGCATGCACTTAGTTTTACTTGCATTTAAGAGCAGTTGGAGGCCACTCATTAGCAAGGAGAGTTGAAAATAATGGCGTTGCCTTTTCTTAAGCTCATCTGGAGGTTAGTTAATACAGAGTCATTTTGAGTAGCAAAGAAGGTCCAGGAGTATACAGAATGGTATCGTCTTTGGTAGAGGTGGATCAGAGAATCCTCAGCAGCAAGAGCGACATCATTGATGTGTACAGTAGTTTAAGTTAGGGGAGAGGTTAAGGTTAGGGTTCGGATTCAGGGTTGGGTCATCCAAGGATCCCACTTAGCATTTACCTTTTACGTTTTATCTCCTTTCTAGGATTAATGATGTCATTGTCAGTGGACCTCTGAACATCACCAATCACATGACTACCCAGGGGAGTTTGTCATCTTCCAATGGACACCCATCCGGGACAATCTGGGGGAGTATTTCCCCATTTGCTTCATCACTGAGGGGCTTTCTGGGTAGGTCTTATGTTTTATAATGCTAGAAACATCACCAGAACTGCTCTTCTACTTCCTGTAATTCTGCTACTTCCTGTATGTTCTACTACTTCCTGTATGTTCTGCTACTTCCTGTATGTTCTGTGACTTCCTGTACGGGTCCAGGAGTCTGCTACTCCCTGTACGTTCTGCTACTTCCTGTGTGTTCTGCTTACTTCCTGTATGTGCTGCTACTTCCTGTATATTCTGCTACTTCCTGTGTATTCTGCTACTTCCTGTGTGTTCTGCTACTTCCTGTATGTTCTTCTACTTCCTGTATGTTCTGCTACTTCCTGTGTGTTCTGCTACTTCCTGTATGTTCTGCTACTTCCTGTACGTTCTTCTACTTCCTGTATGTTCTGCTGCTTCCTGTGTGTTCTGCTACTTCCTGTACGTTCTACTTCCTTCTGCTACTTCCTGTATGTTCTTTTACTTCCTGTATGTTCTGCTACTTCCTGTGTGTTCTGCTACTTCCTGTGTGTTCTGCTACTTCCTGTATGTTCTGCTACTTCCTGTGCGTTCTGCTACTTCCGGTATGTTCTGCTACTTCCTGTATGTTCTGCTACTTCTTGTATGTTCTTCTACTTCCTGTATGTTCTGCTACTTCCTGTGTGTTCTGCTACTTGCTGTATGTTCTGCTACTTCCTGTACATCCTGCTACTTCCTGTATGTTCTACTGCTTCCTGTATGTTCTGCTACTTCCTGTATGTTCTTTTACTTCCTGTATGTTCTGCTACTTCCTGTGTGTTCTGCTACTTCCTGTGTGTTCTGCTACTTCCTGTATGTTCTGCTACTTCCTGTGCGTTCTGCTACTTCCTGTGTGTTCTGCTACTTCCTGTATGTTGTGCTACTTCCCTCTGGAGTTTCCTCTTTTTATGATATTTAATTTCACATGAGCGAGAGAGACTAATAATACATGTAATGATAATATTGTGCCATTGTTCACCCTGATCTTCTCTAACACTTTCAGATCTAGTGTCTATCAATCTGAGATGAGGTGTGTTGTGGTGGAGGTCGGACGCAGAAAGGGTTTGTACATTCTTTCACTATCAATATGCTGTGGTGTGTGATTGGACAATATGCTCTGGTGTGTGATTGGACAATATGGTGTGGTGTGTGATTGGACTATGTGCTGTGGTGTGTGATTGGACAATATGCTCTGGTGTGTGATTGGACAATATGGTGTGGCGTGTGATTGGACAATATGCTGTGGTGTGTGATTGGACAATATGGTGTGGCGTGTGATTGTATAATTGTGCACTTTGATAACAGATGAAGCTGTGTATACTGTATGATACATACTATACCTAGACAACACATCTGAAATCACCAAACATGAAGGAAAGATAAAAATGAAACTCGAAATGAGCCCAACCAACTCAAATCATGGGTCACAGTCGGATTGTTTTGATTAAGACATTTATGCAAAAGATAGATAAGAAATACAACAATAAGAAAATATCTCCCGTGACAGTCAAAGCCAAGGTGGTGTGTGACGAGACCAAGATGACGGTAGAAGTGGAGAAGTCCTCTGTTACTGAAATTCACGAGGACCACCTCCGCCTCAACGATCCCAGTAACTCTGCCTGCGACCTGCAACGCCTCTCTAACAGCACCCACATCATTGGAGTCATCCCCCTCAATGCCTGTGGCACTCAGATAGAGGTGAGGCCTCCGAGATGTCAATATTATAGTGGGATGACACATGTACAGTATTCCTCTTTGTGTGAGACCCATTCACTCCTGTGTGTCTGTCTGCGTTCTCTATATTGAACCTGGTTCGAGGGGATATTCACCCCAAGGCACCAGCTAGGCTGACAGATCTTGAATTGGTTTCCTCAGAGAGACGGTCAAGATGTAGTGTTTTGGTGAGGGGTGGATTTATGCTGCCTGTGGGAAGATCTTCCCTCAGAACAGTTTTGCATCAAAAGAGAAACCAACATGCTCACTCATAACCCCAAGAGGTTCACGGCAATATCAAAACTGAAACGATTGATCTTGGTGATGTGTGTAAAGTTCAGTGCCCACAAATGTAACTGTCTAGATGATTTTCCTCTCCATCTCTCTCAATCCAGGAAGACGACGACAACCTCATCTTCAAGAACCAAATCACCACCTTCGACAACCCCAACGACATCATCACCAGGCACCACCAGGTGGAGTTTCAGTTCTACTGCCAGTACGCCAAACGTGGCAACGTGTCCCTGGGCTTCACTGCACACAGGGACAGCATCACAGTGCTGGAGAAAGGCTTCGGCACGTTCACCTACCAGTTCGAGTTCTACCAGACCAGCCAGTTCGCCAACATGGTGGATCCCCGTGACTACCCGATAGACGTGGAGGTGAAGCAGATGATCTACATGGACATCGAGGCCGTGTCCACTGTGAACAACACTGAGCTCTTCGTGGAGTCCTGCAGAGCGGCGCCGTACGACAACCCCGACTACCATCCCACCTACCCCATCATAGAAAACGGGTGAGACTGAGCACACAGATTCAGATCAGCTTTATTAGCATGAGTAGCAAGGCTCCTGTTGGTAAAGCAAAGTGAGATAAATACATCACCAATAACATTCAAAATGATAATAATAGTAATGGTGATTAGAGCAAGGAAACACACACACACATATATATTAAAATATAAACACTGAGGCATTCATCAACCTCAGGGTGGACACTTGTCAGTACTGTGAGATGATAATAGATGCTGGGGAATATTCCAGACTAAAAGATTGTTATACTGCACTTACTGTATGTACTTTACATATTTACTGTACTCTGGGTTTTACCTTTGTGTTTTTTTTTACCAGGTGCATTGTGGACGAGACGGTTCAAATCTTCTCACCGCGTCACCAGAGGCATTTCCAGTTCGGAATGGAAGCTTTCAAATTCATCGGAATGCATGACCAGGTAAATGGGGACAGATTGCTGCATCACTCAAGGATCGTATCAAGGGTTATATCATCTCAGTTCAGTGACCTTTAAACTCTCTGACTATAGGTGTACATCAGCTGTTCAGTGACCTTTGAACCCTCTGGCTATAGGTGTACATCTGCTGTTCAGTGACCTTTGAACCCTCTGGCTATAGGTGTACATCAGCTGTTCAGTGACCTTTGAACCCTCTGGCTATAGGTGTACATCAGCTGTTCAGTGACCTTTGAACCCTCTGGCTATAGGTGTACATCAGCTGTTCAGTGACCTTTGAACCCTCTGGCTATAGGTGTACATCAGCTGTTCAGTGACCTTTGAACCCTCTGGCTATAGGTGTACATCAGCTGTTCAGTGACCTTTGAACCCTCTGCTATAGGTGTACATCAGCTGTTCATGACCTTTGAACCCTCTGGTGTACATCAGCTGTTCAGTGACCTTTGAACCCTCTGGCTATAGGTGTACATCAGCTGTTCAGTGACCTTTGAACCCTCTGGCTATAGGTGTACATCAGCTGTTCAGTGACCTTTGAACCCTCTGGCTATAGGTGTACATCAGCTGTTCAGTGACCTTTGAACCCTCTGGCTATAGGTGTACATCAGCTGTTCAGTGACCTTTGAACCCTCTGGCTATAGGTGTACATCAGCTGTTCAGTGACCTTTGAACCCTCTGGCTATAGGTGTACATCAGCTGTTCAGTGATCCTGTGTGAGGCTGGGAACCCCAACACCCGGTGTGCCCAGGGCTGCGTCAACTCCACCTCCCCCAGCCTGCTGGTCACCACCACCACCACCGCAAGAGAGAGGCCGCCATGCAAACGGCCAAACGCCACATCTCCCAGGGTCCTTTGCGCCTGAGAAAGAGTTCAGAGAGCTCAGGTAAGCTAACCCTGAGGGAAATGGCTGTGGCTTTAGATGAGCGACAAATCAAATGTTATACTTTGTGTTGTTGACGATACAGTATATTATCAATGGTCCTCTGTAGCTCAGTTGGTATGCCAGGGTTGTGGGTTCATATCCCACAAGGGACCATTAAGAAAAAATCCATGAGGATGAACCACTAGTGTAAGTTGCTCTGGTTAAGAGAGAGTCTGCTAAATGACTACTCATTTAGGAAGGACCTCGACAGTGGAATTTTTCAACAGGAAATAACATCTCTGCATAAACAGGTGTTTTTCTGTTTCACAAAGAGTGTCTGTGTTAAAAAAAATGTGTTTGTGTGTTTTCTTGTCTTTCCAGTGACCAACGTGAACATGGGGTTGATGGTTGGATGTATCGTAGCAGCCGTTGCCATGCTGTGCGGAGTGATGCTCTACAAGTCCAAAACATCAGGCGTTAAATACCAGCCCCTGACAACATTTGAGACTTAGTCCCATGGCAGCCATCCTTTCACATATAGTCTGCATATAGACATAGTCTGCATTATAGAAGAAGGATGGTGGGAAATATTGAACATTTGAAAAGTGGTCTCTGACTTTAACGATGAAATGTCTCTTGAGATCAATACAAGAATACGCATTAATCCGTAAACGTACTTAGCGATGACTCCGATTATAACAATGTGTCTTGGCTGACCAGGTAAAAAGTTCTTAATAGCCACTCGAGCACCAGTAGGATTGCAGGTGTTCATATATCACAGGAAGCTGCTGAGGGGAGCACAGCTTATAATGTCTGGAATGGAGAGAATTGAGTGAATGGTATTTGATTCCACTCTACTCGTTTCACTCCAGCCATTACCATGGTCCCGTGATCCCCAATTAAGGTGCCACCAACCTCCAGTTGAGCAGGAGTCCATCCTGTATAGACAGGCTACAGTAAATATATATATATAAATTTACTGTAGCCTGTCCTATACAGTGGAGCATTTGACCCATATAGTGCCCTCTAGTGTACAAATTAAATGTTATATACAAAGACAGAACAGCTAAAAACCACACAACATCTGTTTGGCCCAAATGAGGTTTGGCCCAAATGTCTCCTACAATTTGTTTGACCAGTTTAACTCCTGCTTCTTCTTACTGTCTGTATTGTGAATTGAATAACATTCTGCATGATCCAACATGGCTGCCCTGTTACATGTGGCCATCAGTGGAGCAGGATTCCTTTGATTAACATCCTGCATGAGCCAACATGGCTGCCCTGTTACATGTGGCCATCAGTGGAGCAGGATTCCTTTGATTAACATCCTGCATGAGCCAACATGGCTGCCCTGTTACATGTGGTCATCAGTGGAGCAGAAGTGTTTTTATTAATGTCCTGCATGATCCAACATGGCTGCCCTGTTACATGTGGTCATCAGTGGAGCAGAAGTGTTTTTATTAATGTCCTGCATGAGCCAACATGGCTGCCCTGTTACATGTGGTCATCAGTGGAGCAGAAGTGCTTTTATTAATGTCCTGCATGAGCCAACATGGCTGCCCTGTTACATGTGGTCATCAGTCCAGAAGTGTTTTTATTAATGTCCTGCATGAGCCAACATGGGGAGCAGAAGTGTTTTGATTAACATCCTGCATGAGCCAACATGGCTGCCCTGTTACATGTGGCCATCAGTGGAGCAGAAGTGCTTTTATTAATGTCCTGCATGAGCCAACATGGCTGCCCTGTTACATGTGGCCATCAGTGGAGCAGAAGTGTTTTTATTAATGTCCTGCATGATCCAACATGGCTGCCCTGTTACATGTGGTCATCAGTGGAGCAGAAGTGTTTTTATTAATGTCCTGCATGAGCCAACATGGCTGCCCTGTTACATGTGGTCATCAGTGGAGCAGAAGTGCTTTTATTAATGTCCTGCATGAGCCAACATGGCTGCCCTGTTACATGTGGTCATCAGTGGAGCAGAAGTGCTTTGATTAACATCCTGCATGAGCCAACATGGCTGCCCTGTTACATGTGGTCATCAGTGGAGCAGGAGTGCTTTGATTAACATCCTGCATGAGCCAACATGGCTGCCCTGTTACATGTGGCCATCAGTGGAGCAGGAGTCCTTTGATTCACATTCTGCTTAGGAAATGTAGACCTATAGGCCAAATGCAAATAAATGATTTATAGATGTTTTTTAAATGAGTGAATTCCTTGTTGTTTACACAATTCATCTTGTTTAATCCATGTTCACTGGAGTAAAACTCACCTCTAAATAAGTTGACATCAGTGGATGTTTCTGAGGGGAGGACGGCGCATAATAATGTCTGGAACGGAGCGAATGGAATGGCATTAAACGCAGGGAAACCATGGAAACCACGTGTTTGATGTATTTGACACCATTCCATCCTTTTCCTCTCCAGACATTATCAATTACTTGTCCTCCCCTTAAAGTGCAACCAACCTCTTTGGTTGACACAGTTCAGTGATGAATACAAGTGGGTCATTCTTGGGCTGGGGTAATATTTCAGTCCCTTTGACTTTTTATATTATATTTCAAGTATTGGGTCACCGAAATGAAACGTTAACAGATTTTGTATAAACATTGAAATGTCCAGTATAATGAATTGAAATAAATATAGTATTAATTTAAACCTTATTATTAAAAAAAATTGTATTTTTTAACTGACACTAAGAATTGTGTCATGTCCCCCAGGCGTTTGACATCATTTTTATTTGGGAAATTAATATGAAAATGTGCACATAATTAACAACTTCTTCCATTAATGTAAACAGATGTGTGTTGTTTTGTTGAGGATGTATTTTTATCAAATAAATACATGATTATTGATTAAAATGACACAATTTGACCTCTGTCCCTCAGTCTATACTCAACCCCGTCACACCAACCAAACTCTGCTAATAAAAATGCTCAGTCCACCCTTTATGTGCCATCATTAACAGGAAGTGACATCATTTAACAATTTCCATCTTCATTGTACAGAAACAGGCAAGTAATCACATTGTTTTATATCTGTATTTTGTTGTTTTTTAAAGTCAGGTAGGGATGGTGGAGCTGACCAACTCAACCCCTGTTACATGAAATAAAGATGGAAAACTAGTACTTTTCAAAATGATACTTTAACCCATAAAAAATATACAATCGATTCATTTCATGCACACCATGTGGTCTCCTGTCCTTCACCACATGAGAAGCCGAGGCCATTTTGAGCCAAAAACATCCGCCCGTCACGCGACATCTGGAGAGGCAATGCCTTTGCACCTTTGAAAGGAAGCACACGAACCGGCACGCCGATGCATTCCAGAGAAAGGTCAGGTCATTATGTTTGGGAGATGATGTGAGCCGGATCACAACTGGGAGGAAACAAACGATCACTGTGCAGGAAGTCAAGATGCAGAAAAGGTTCCTGGAGGACACCATGAAAAACCTGCACAGAATATTTTTTTATCAGAGAACGCTGAGAATCTCTCTTATGCTCTGTTTTGTCACCTGAGACCTTATTGGGCTGTTCACCCTTCCATGTCTGACTGAGACCAATTCTTATTTATGTAAAAGCTCCATGACAATCTGATGTGTGGCTGAGGAGCTGAATCTCCTGGAGGTAATTGAGACCTCAAATCTGAAGAGCTTGACAGAGATGTTATCCTGCAAATCCTCTGGCAAGAAGTGCATGTACAGGAAGTGTGCTTTGTGCAGACAAACGTCTGTCCGCCTCTCCAGGTAAATGTGATGGTATGGCAAAAGTTTCCTTTCTCCAATGGGTCACAGAAGACAAGGCTATTGAAAAGAAAGCTCCTCATTTAGGATCCCTGTCAAGAACACTGTTGAGAGCACCCAGCAGAACCTTACCGAGTTGCTCCACAACTACATTCACAAGTTTAAGTAAACACCTGTTCAACATTAAGCAGCAATACACCTGCTGCCGTGAGCTCAGGAAAAACATGGCAACGGAGGAGACCTTGATCCATGTGGACTTTTCAGACAACTATGTATGCAGATACACATGGGAGATCCTGTTGCCTTTGGGGGATCCACACCTGCAGTCCTCTCTACATACCGGGGTACTTACTGTATGTTGACCAACAGAAGCCGATACGTGTCACAACCATCTCCCCCTCTAGGCACAAAGGCCTCCTATATGGAAACACCTCCATCCAGTGCTGGACTCCCTTCAGGACACACATCCACAAGTTTCTGTACTGCGCGTTTTTTACTGATGGTTCTGGCACGCAGTATAAGCAGAGAGCAACTTCCTGCTTTTCACAACAATAATTACACAAACGGGGATTCAAAGCTGGTACGTGGAATTTTGAGTCAAGCCATTGAAAAGGGGCTCCTGATGGTGTGGGAGGAACGGTGAAGAGAACGGCGGTCAGGCTGGTGGCTGAGGGCCGTGATATCAGATGCACAGGAGCTTGACAAAGCCCTCCGTGAGACAAACACGTCAGTGAAGCTGTTCTCTGTGAAGAGGGCCGATGTTGAACGTGCGATGGAGATGATGCCAAAGCAACGATAAAAGCGATGCCCTCCACCATGAGAATATCAGCCCTGATAAAAGCGATGCCCTCCACCATGAGAATATCAGCCCTGATAAAAGCGATGCCCTCCACTATGAGAATATCAGCAACGATAAAAGCGATGCCCTCCACCATGAGAATATCAGCCTTGCTCCTGGTGAGCTGATGTCTCGTGATGTCGGCTGTCTTCGTTCAACAAAGAAGGAGCTAAACTGTACATGTTTTAACACACAGAGCTTCAGGTTCAGGCAGGAGGTCCTGGCTGCTCCAGAACAGCCAATGAGGAAAATCCACAAGCTGTGGACGAAATCCAGTGGGTAAATCCAGGTCTTCTTGGTCAGTGGTGTGTAGTGGAATATGATCATCTTCATCCAGGCATCATCCTCGACACGGATGAAATGAGTGTACAAGTGAATTATATGCATCGTTTAGGACCAAACAGATATTTTTCTGGCCTTCTCAAGACGACATCCACTGGTCTCAGTTTGTGGAAGTCCTTGAGATGATTCCACACCCCCACAGTGTGTGACAACCCACCATGTAGAGGTTGAGAGAGATGATTGGGCTCTCAGGAAGAAAACCACGAATGAATGAATGAAGGGTCGTCATGCCGACACGGGTGCTGTAGTTCCAGCTGTTCTAACATTCTAAATGCCCTTGGAAAATGTTCCTCCAGTTTGATGACACGCTGAGCCTTTCTGATGAAACCTGTTGAATGTTATTACCCTAATGCCTGATGTGTTTTTATTTGTTTCGATATTTACTGCAGTTTGGATAATAAAACCCAGATTATTCTAAATATATCTAATGTCCTTATTACATGGTTGCGTACAATGAAATGTAATGTTTTGGGGTAAATCTTGGAGGGATTTAAACTAGTTTATATGGAAACCGATGTGTCTCTTCAACCCTGTTAGAGTATTCAACCCTGTCACGCTAGTCTCAACCCTGTCACGCTAGTCTCAACCCTGTCACGCTAGTCTCAACCCTGTCACGCTAGTCTCAACCCTGTCACGCTAGTCTCAACCCTGTCACCCTAGTCTCAACCCTGTCACGCTAGTCTCAACCCTGTCACGCTAGTCTCAACCCCGTAACAGTATTCAACCCTGTCACGCTAGTCTCAACCCTGTCACGCTAGTCTCAGCCCTGTCAAGCTAGTCTCAACCCCGTAACAGTATTTAACCCTGTCACGCTAGTCTCAACCCTGTTACAGTATTCAACCCTGTCACCCTAGTCTCAACCCTGTCACGCTAGTCTCAACCCTGTTACAGTATTCAACCCTGTCAAGCTAGTCTCAACCCCGTAACAGTATTTAACCCTGTCACGCTAGTCTCAACCCTGTTACAGTATTCAACCCTGTCACCCTAGTCTCAACCCTGTTACAGTATTCAACCCTGTCACCCTAGTCTCAGCCCTGTCACCTAGTCTCAACCCCGTAACAGTATTTAACCCTGTCACGCTAGTCTCAACCCTGTCACCCTAGTCTCAACCCTGTCACGCTAGTCTCAACCCTGTCACGCTAGTCTCAACCCTGTCACGCTAGTCTCAACCCTGTCACGCTAGTCTCAACCCTGTCACCCTAGTCTCAACCCTGTCACGCTAGTCTCAACCCTGTCACGCTAGTCTCAACCCCGTAACAGTATTCAACCCTGTCACGCTAGTCTCAACCCTGTCACGCTAGTCTCAGCCCTGTCAAGCTAGTCTCAACCCCGTAACAGTATTTAACCCTGTCACGCTAGTCTCAACCCTGTTACAGTATTCAACCCTGTCACCCTAGTCTCAACCCTGTCACGCTAGTCTCAACCCTGTTACAGTATTCAACCCTGTCAAGCTAGTCTCAACCCCGTAACAGTATTTAACCCTGTCACGCTAGTCTCAACCCTGTTACAGTATTCAACCCTGTCACCCTAGTCTCAACCCTGTTACAGCATTCAACCCTGTCACCCTAGTCTCAACCCTGTTGCAGTATTCAACCCTGTCAAGCTAGTCTCAACCCTGTTGCAGTATTCAACCCTGTCAAGCTAGTCTCAACCCTGTTACAGTATTCAACCCTGTCACCCTAGTCTCAACCCCGTCACGCTAGTCTCAACCCTGTCATGCTAGTCTCAACCCCGTTACAGTATTCAACCCTGTCACCCTAGTCTCAACCCCGTCACGCTAGTCTCAACCCTGTCACGCTAGTTTCAACCCCATTACAGTATTCAACCCTGTCACCCTAGTCTCAACCCTGTTGCAGTATTCAACCCTGTCAAGCTAGTCTCAACCCTGTTACAGTATTCAACCCTGTCACCCTAGTCTCAACCCTGTTGCAGTATTCAACCCCGTTACGCTAGTCTCAACCCCGTAACAGTATTCAACCCTGTCACGCTAGTCTCAACCCCGTAACAGTATTCAACCCTGTCACCCTAGTCTCAACCCTGTTGCAGTATTCAACCCCGTTACGCTAGTCTCAACCCCGTTACAGTATTCAACCCTGTCACCCTAGTCTCAACCCCGTTACAGTATTCAACCCCGTTGCAGTATTCAACCCTGTCACCCTAGTCTCAACCCCGTTACAGTATTCAACCCTGTCACCCTAGTCTCAACCCCGTCACGCTAGTCTCAACCCTGTCATGCTAGTCTCAACCCCGTTACAGTATTCAACCTTGTCACCCTAGTCTCAACCCTGTCACGCTAGTTTCAACCCTGTCACGCTAGTTTCAACCCCATTACAGTATTCAACCCTGTCACGCTAGTCTCAACCCCATTGCAGTATTCAACCCTGTCACCCTAGTCTCAACCCCATTACACTATTCAACCCCATCACGCTAGTCTCAACCCTGTCACGCTAGTCTCAACCCCATTACAGTATTCAACCCTGTCACCCTAGTCTCAACCCCATTACACTATTCAACCCTGTCACCCTAGTCTCAACCCCGTTGCAGTATTCAACCCCATCACACTAGTCTCAACCCTGTCACCCTAGTCTCAACCCTGTCACGCTAGTCTCATCCCCGTTGCAGTATTCAACCCTGTCACCCTAGTCTCAACCCTGTCACCCTAGTCTCAACCCCATTACAGTATTCAACCCTGTCACCCTAGTCTCAACCCCGTTGCAGTATTCAACCCTGTCACCCTAGTCTCAACCCTGTCACCCTAGTCTCAACCCTGTCACGCTAGTCTCAACCCCATTACAGTATTCAACCCTGTCACCCTAGTCTCAACCCCGTTGCAGTATTCAACCCTGTCACCCTAGTCTCAACCCTGTCACGCTAGTCTCAACCCCGTTGCAGTATTCAACCCTGTCACCCTAGTTTCAACCCCATTACAGTATTCAACCCTGTCACCCTAGTCTCAACCCCGTCACGCTAGTCTCAACCCTGTCATGCTAGTCTCAACCCTGTCACGCTAGTCTCAACCCCGTTACAGTATTCAACCCTGTCACCCTAGTCTCAACCCCGTCACGCTAGTCTCAACCCTGTCATGCTAGTCTCAACCCCGTTACAGTATTCAACCCTGTCACCCTAGTCTCAACCCCGTCACGCTAGTCTCAACCCTGTCACGCTAGTTTCAACCCCATTACAGTATTCAACCCTGTCACCCTAGTCTCAACCCTGTTGCAGTATTCAACCCTGTCAAGCTAGTCTCAACCCTGTTACAGTATTCAACCCTGTCACCCTAGTCTCAACCCTGTTGCAGTATTCAACCCCGTTACGCTAGTCTCAACCCCGTAACAGTATTCAACCCTGTCACCCTAGTCTCAACCCTGTTGCAGTATTCAACCCCGTTACGCTAGTCTCAACCCCGTAACAGTATTCAACCCTGTCACCCTAGTCTCAACCCTGTTGCAGTATTCAACCCCGTTACGCTAGTCTCAACCCCGTTACAGTATTCAACCCTGTCACCCTAGTCTCAACCCCATTACAGTATTCAACCCCGTTACGCTAGTCTCAACCCCGTTACAGTATTCAACCCCGTTGCAGTATTCAACCCTGTCACCCTAGTCTCAACCCCGTTACAGTATTCAACCCTGTCACCCTAGTCTCAACCCCGTCACGCTAGTCTCAACCCTGTCATGCTAGTCTCAACCCCGTTACAGTATTCAACCCTGTCACCCTAGTCTCAACCCCATTACAGTATTCAACCCCGTTACGCTAGTCTCAACCCCGTTACAGTATTCAACCCCGTTGCAGTATTCAACCCTGTCACCCTAGTCTCAACCCCGTTACAGTATTCAACCCTGTCACCCTAGTCTCAACCCCGTCACGCTAGTATCAACCCTGTCATGCTAGTCTCAACCCCGTTACAGTATTCAACCCTGTCACCCTAGTCTCAACCCCGTCACGCTAGTCTCAACCCTGTCACGCTAGTTTCAACCCCATTACAGTATTCAACCCTGTCACGCTAGTCTCAACCCCATTGCAGTATTCAACCCTGTCACCCTAGTCTCAACCCCGTCACGCTAGTCTCAACCCTGTCACGCTAGTTTCAACCCTGTCACGCTAGTCTCAACCCCATTACAGTATTCAACCCTGTCACCCTAGTCTCAACCCCATCACGCTAGTCTCAACCCCATTGCAGTATTCAACCCTGTCACCCTAGTCTCAACCCCATCACGCTAGTCTCAACCCCATTACAGTATTCAACCCTGTCACCCTAGTCTCAACCCCATTACACTATTCAACCCTGTCACGCTAGTCTCAACCCTGTCACGCTAGTCTCAACCCCGTTACAGTATTCAACCCTGCCACCCTAGTCTCAACCCCGTCATGCTAGTCTCAACCCTGTCATACTAGTCTCAACCCCGTTACAGTATTCAACCCTGTCACCCTAGTCTCAACCCCGTCACGCTAGTCTCAACCCCGTTACAGTATTCAACCCTGTCACCCTAGTCTCAACCCTGTTGCAGTATTCAACCCTGTCAAGCTAGTCTCAACCCTGTTACAGTATTCAACCCTGTCACCCTAGTCTCAACCCTGTTGCAGTATTCAACCCCGTTACGCTAGTCTCAACCCCATAATAATATTCAACCCTGTCACGCTAGTCTCAACCCCGTAACAGTATTCAACCCTGTCACCCTAGTCTCAACCCTGTTGCAGTATTCAACCCCGTTACGCTAGTCTCAACCCCGTTACAGTATTCAACCCTGTCACCCTAGTCTCAACCCCATTACAGTATTCAACCCCGTTACGCTAGTCTCAACCCCGTTACAGTATTCAACCCCTTTGCAGTATTCAACCCTGTCACCCTAGTCTCAACCCCGTTACAGTATTCAACCCTGTCACCCTAGTCTCAACCCCGTCACGCTAGTCTCAACCCTGTCATGCTAGTCTCAAACCCGTTACAGTATTCAACCCTGTCACCCTAGTCTCAACCCCGTCACGCTAGTCTCAACCCTGTCACCCTAGTCTCAACCCCGTCACAACCCTGTCACCTAGTCTCAACCCCATTACAGTATTCAACCCTGTCACCCTAGTCTCAACCCCATCACGCTAGTCTCAACCCCATTGCAGTATTCAACCCTGTCACCCAGTCTCAACCCCATCACGCTAGTCTCAACCCTGTCACGCTAGTCTCAACCCCATTACAGTATTCAACCCTGTCACCCTAGTCTCAACCCCATTACACTATTCAACCCTGTCACCCTAGTCTCAACCCCGTTGCAGTATTCAACCCCATCACACTAGTCTCAACCCTGTCACCCTAGTCTCAACCCTGTCACGCTAGTCTCATCCCCGTTGCAGTATTCAACCCTGTCACCCTAGTCTCAACCCTGTCACGCTAGTCTCAACCCCATTACAGTATTCAACCCTGTCACCCTAGTCTCAACCCCGTTGCAGTATTCAACCCCATCACACTAGTCTCAACCCCATCACCCTAGTCTCAACCCTGTCACGCTAGTCTCAACCCCGTTGCAGTATTCAACCCTGTCACGCTAGTCTCAACCCCATTACACTATTCAACCCTGTCACCCAAGTCTCAACCCTGTCACGCTAGTTTCAACCCTGTTACAGTATTCAACCCTGTCACCCTAGTCTCAACCCCGTCACGCTAGTCTCAACCCCATTACAGTATTCAACCCTGTCACGCTAGTCTCAACCCCATTGCAGTATTCAACCCTGTCACCCTAGTCTCAACCCCGTCAAGCTAGTCTCAACCCCGTCACCCTATTCTCAACCCTGTCACGCTAGTTTCAACCCCATTACAGTATTCAACCCTGTCACCCTAGTCTCAACCCCGTCACGCTAGTCTCAACCCCATTGCAGTATTCAACCCCATCACCCTAGTCTCAACCCCGTTGCAGTATTCAACCCCGTCACCCTAGTCTCAACCCCGTCACGCTAGTCTGAACCCCATTACAGTATTCAACCCTGTCACCCTAGTCTCAACCCCATTACAGTATTCAACCCCGTCACCCTAGTCTCAACCGTGTCACGCTAGTCTCAACCCCGTTGCAGTATTCAACCCTGTCACCCTAGTCTCAACCCTGTTGCAGTATTCAACCCCGTTACGCTAGTCTCAACCCCATAATAATATTCAACCCTGTCACGCTAGTCTCAACCCCGTAACAGTATTCAACCCTGTCACCCTAGTCTCAACCCTGTTGCAGTATTCAACCCCGTTACGCTAGTCTCAACCCCGTTACAGTATTCAACCCTGTCACCCTAGTCTCAACCCCATTACAGTATTCAACCCCGTTACGCTAGTCTCAACCCCGTTACAGTATTCAACCCCGTTGCAGTATTCAACCCTGTCACCCTAGTCTCAACCCCGTTACAGTATTCAACCCTGTCACCCTAGTCTCAACCCCGTCACGCTAGTCTCAACCCTGTCATGCTAGTCTCAACCCGTTACAGTATTCAACCCTGTCACCCTAGTCTCAACCCCGTCACGCTAGTCTCAACCCTGTCACCCTAGTCTCAACCCCGTCACGCTAGTCTCAACCCCATTACAGTATTCAACCCTGTCACCCTAGTCTCAACCCCATCACGCTAGTCTCAACCCCATTGCAGTATTCAACCCTGTCACCCAGTCTCAACCCCATCACGCTAGTCTCAACCCTGTCACGCTAGTCTCAACCCCATTACAGTATTCAACCCTGTCACCCTAGTCTCAACCCCATTACACTATTCAACCCTGTCACCCTAGTCTCAACCCCGTTGCAGTATTCAACCCCATCACACTAGTCTCAACCCTGTCACCCTAGTCTCAACCCTGTCACGCTAGTCTCATCCCCGTTGCAGTATTCAACCCTGTCACCCTAGTCTCAACCCTGTCACGCTAGTCTCAACCCCATTACAGTATTCAACCCTGTCACCCTAGTCTCAACCCCGTTGCAGTATTCAACCCCATCACACTAGTCTCAACCCCATCACCCTAGTCTCAACCCTGTCACGCTAGTCTCAACCCCATTACAGTATTCAACCCTGTCACCCTAGTCTCAACCCCGTTGCAGTATTCAACCCTGTCACCCTAGTCTCAACCCTGTCACGCTAGTCTCAACCCCTTTGCAGTATTCAACCCTGTCACGCTAGTCTCAACCCCATTACACTATTCAACCCTGTCACCCTAGTCTCAACCCTGTCACGCTAGTTTCAACCCTGTTACAGTATTCCTCCCTGTCACCCTAGTCTCAACCCCGTCACGCTAGTCTCAACCCCATTACAGTATTCAACCCTGTCACGCTAGTCTCAACCCCATTGCAGTATTCAACCCTGTCACCCTAGTCTCAACCCCGTCAAGCTAGTCTCAACCCCGTCACCCTATTCTCAACCCTGTCACGCTAGTTTCAACCCCATTACAGTATTCAACCCTGTCACCCTAGTCTCAACCCCGTCACGCTAGTCTCAACCCCATTGCAGTATTCAACCCCATCACCCTAGTCTCAACCCCGTTGCAGTATTCAACCCCGTCACCCTAGTCTCAACCCCGTCACGCTAGTCTCAACCCCATTACAGTATTCAACCCCGTCACCCTAGTCTCAACCCCATTACAGTATTCAACCCCGTCACCCTAGTCTCAACCCTGTCACGCTAGTCTCAACCCCGTTGCAGTATTCAACCCTGTCACCCTAGTCTCAACCCCGTTGCAGTATTCAACCCCGTCACCCTAGTCTCAACCCTGTCACGCTAGTCTCAACCCCGTTGCAGTATTCAACCCTGTCACCCTAGTCTCAACCCCGTTACAGTATTCAACCCTGTCACCCTAGTCTCAACCCCGTTACAGTATTCAACCCTGTCACGCTAGTCTCAACCCCATTACAGTATTCAACCCTGTCACCCTAGTCTCAACCCTGTCACGCTAGTCTCAACCCCGTTGCAGTATTCAACCCTGTCACCCTAGTCTCAACCCCATCACGCTAGTCTCAACCCCATTGCAGTATTCAACCCTGTCACCCAGTCTCAACCCCATCACGCTAGTCTCAACCCTGTCACGCTAGTCTCAACCCCATTACAGTATTCAACCCTGTCACCCTAGTCTCAACCCCATTACACTATTCAACCCTGTCACCCTAGTCTCAACCCCGTTGCAGTATTCAACCCCATCACACTAGTCTCAACCCTGTCACCCTAGTCTCAACCCTGTCACGCTAGTCTCATCCCCGTTGCAGTATTCAACCCTGTCACCCTAGTCTCAACCCTGTCACGCTAGTCTCAACCCCATTACAGTATTCAACCCTGTCACCCTAGTCTCAACCCCGTTGCAGTATTCAACCCCATCACACTAGTCTCAACCCCATCACCCTAGTCTCAACCCTGTCACGCTAGTCTCAACCCCATTACAGTATTCAACCCTGTCACCCTAGTCTCAACCCCGTTGCAGTATTCAACCCTGTCACCCTAGTCTCAACCCTGTCACGCTAGTCTCAACCCCGTTGCAGTATTCAACCCTGTCACGCTAGTCTCAACCCCATTACACTATTCAACCCTGTCACCCTAGTCTCAACCCTGTCACGCTAGTTTCAACCCTGTTACAGTATTCAACCCTGTCACCCTAGTCTCAACCCCGTCACGCTAGTCTCAACCCCATTACAGTATTCAACCCTGTCACGCTAGTCTCAACCCCATTGCAGTATTCAACCCTGTCACCCTAGTCTCAACCCCGTCAAGCTAGTCTCAACCCCGTCACCCTATTCTCAACCCTGTCACGCTAGTTTCAACCCCATTACAGTATTCAACCCTGTCACCCTAGTCTCAACCCCGTCACGCTAGTCTCAACCCCATTGCAGTATTCAACCCCATCACCCTAGTCTCAACCCCGTTGCAGTATTCAACCCCGTCACCCTAGTCTCAACCCCGTCACGCTAGTCTCAACCCCATTACAGTATTCAACCCTGTCACCCTAGTCTCAACCCCGTTGCAGTATTCAACCCCGTCACCCTAGTCTCAACCCCGTCACGCTAGTCTCAACCCCATTACAGTATTCAACCCTGTCACCCTAGTCTCAACCCCGTTACAGTATTCAACCCTGTCACCCTAGTCTCAACCCCGTTACAGTATTCAACCCTGTCACGCTAGTCTCAACCCCATTACAGTATTCAACCCTGTCACCCTAGTCTCAACCCTGTCACGCTAGTCTCAACCCCGTTGCAGTATTCAACCCTGTCACCCTAGTCTCAACCCTGTTACAGTATTTAACCCTGTCACGCTAGTCTCAACCTGTCACCCTAGTCTCAACCCTGTCACGCTAGTCTCAACCTGTCACCCTAGTCTCAACCCCGTTGCAGTATTCAACCCCATCACACTAGTCTCAACCCTGTCACCCTAGTCTCAACCCTGTCACGCTAGTCTCATCCCCGTTGCAGTATTCAACCCTGTCACCCTAGTCTCAACCCTGGGACCCTAGTCTCAACCCCGTTACAGTATTCAACTCTGTCACCCTAGTCTCAACCCCATTGCAGTATTCAACCCTGTCACCCTAGTCTCAACCCTGTCACGCTAGTCTCAACCCCGTTGCAGTATTCAACCCTGTCACCCTAGTCTCAACCCTGTTACAGTATTCAACCCTGTCACGCTAGTCTCAACCCTGTTACAGTATTCAACCCTGTCACGCTAGTCTCAACCCCGTTACAGTATTCAACCCTGTCACCCTAGTCTCAACCCTGTCACGCTAGTCTCAACCCTGTCACGCTAGTCTCAACCCCGTTGCAGTATTCAACCCTGTCACCCTAGTCTCAACCCTGTCACGCTAGTCTCAACCCTGTCACGCTAGTCTCAACCCCGTTACAGTATTTAACCCTGTCACGCTAGTCTCAACCCCGTAACAGTATTTAACCCTGTCACGCTAGTCTCAACCCTGTTACAGTATTTAACCCTGTCACGCTAGTCTCAACCCCGTAACAGTATTTAACCCTATCACGCTAGTCTCAACCCTGTCACGCTAGTCTCAACCCCTTTACAGTATTCAACCCTGTCACGCTAGTCTCAACCCCGTAACAGTATTTAACCCTGTCACGCTAGTCTCAACCCTGTCACGCTAAACTCAACCCTGTTACAGTATTTAACCCTGTCAAGCTAGTCTCAACCCTGTTACAGTATTCAACCCTGTCACGCTAGTCTCAACCTGTCACCCTAGTCTCAACCCTGTCACGCTAGTCTCAACCTGTCACCCTAGTCTCAACCCCGTTGCAGTATTCAACCCCATCACACTAGTCTCAACCCTGTCACCCTAGTCTCAACCCTGTCACGCTAGTCTCATCCCCGTTGCAGTATTCAACCCTGTCACCCTAGTCTCAACCCTGTCACCCTAGTCTCAACCCCATTACAGTATTTAACCCTGTCACGCTAGTCTCAACCCCGTAACAGTATTTAACCCTGTCACGCTAGTCTCAACCCTGTTACAGTATTCAACCCTGTCACGCTAGTCTCAACCCTGTTACAGTATTTAACCCTGTCACGCTAGTCTCAACCCTGTTACAGTATTTAACCCTGTCACGCTAGTCTCAACCCTGTCACGCTAGTCTCAACCCTGTCACGCTAGTCTCAACCCCTTTACAGTATTCAACCCTGTCACGCTAGTCTCAACCCCGTAACAGTATTTAACCCTGTCACGCTAGTCTCAACCCTGTTACAGTATTTAACCCTGTCACGCTAGTCTCAACCCCGTAACAGTATTTAACCCTGTCACGCTAGTCTCAACCCTGTCACGCTAAACTCAACCCTGTTACAGTATTTAAACCTGTCACGCTAGTCTCAACCCTGTTACAGTATTCAACCCTGTCACGCTAGTCTCAACCCTGTTACAGTATTTAACCCTGTCACGCTAGTCTCAACCTGTCACCCTAGTCTCAACCCTGTCACACTAGTCTCAACACCGTAACAGTATTTAACCCTGTCACGCTAGTCTCAACCCTGTTACAGTATTCAACCCCGTCACCCTAGTCTCAACCCTGTCACGCTAGTCTCAACAATGTCACGCTAGTCTCAACCCCGTCACCCTAGTCTCAACCCCGTTACAGTATTCAACCCCGTCACCCTAGTCTCAACCCCGTCACCCTAGTCTCAACCCCGTCACCCTAGTCTCAACCCCGTAACAGTATTTAACCCTGTCACGCTAGTCTCAACCCTGTCTCGCTAGTCTCAACCCCTTTACAGTATTCAACCCTGTCACGCTAGTCTCAACCCCGTAACAGTATTTAACCCTGTCACGCTAGTCTCAACCCTGTTACAGTATTTAACCCTGTCACGCTAGTCTCAACCCCGTAACAGTATTTAACCCTGTCACGCTAGTCTCAACCCTGTCACGCTAAACTCAACCCTGTTACAGTATTTAACCCTGTCACGCTAGTCTCAACCCTGTTACAGTATTCAACCCTGTCACGCTAGTCTCAACCCTGTTACAGTATTCAACCCTGTCACGCTAGTCTCAACCTGTCACCCTAGTCTCAACCCTGTCACGCTAGTCTCAACCTGTCACCCTAGTCTCAACCCTGTCACGCTAGTCTCAACCCCGTAACAGTATTTAACCCTGTCACGCTAGTCTCAACCCTGTTACAGTATTCAACCCCGTCACCCTAGTCTCAACCCTGTCACGCTAGTCTCAACAATGTCACGCTAGTCTCAACCCCGTCACCCTAGTCTCAACCCCGTTACAGTATTCAACCCCGTCACCCTAGTCTCAACCCCGTCACCCTAGTCTCAACCCCGTCACCCTAGTCTCAACCCCGTCACCCTAGTCTCAACCCCGTAACAGTATTTAACCCTGTCACGCTAGTCTCAACCCTGTCACGCTAAACTCAACCCTGTTACAGTATTTAACCCTGTCAAGCTAGTCTCAACCCTGTTACAGTATTCAACCCTGTCACGCTAGTCTCAACCTGTCACCCTAGTCTCAACCCTGTCACGCTAGTCTCAACCTGTCACCCTAGTCTCAACCCCGTTGCAGTATTCAACCCCATCACACTAGTCTCAACCCTGTCACCCTAGTCTCAACCCTGTCACGCTAGTCTCATCCCCGTTGCAGTATTCAACCCTGTCACCCTAGTCTCAACCCCGTCACCCTAGTCTCAACCCCATTACAGTATTTAACCCTGTCACGCTAGTCTCAACCCCGTAACAGTATTTAACCCTGTCACGCTAGTCTCAACCCTGTTACAGTATTCAACCCTGTCACGCTAGTCTCAACCCTGTTACAGTATTTAACCCTGTCACGCTAGTCTCAACCCTGTTACAGTATTCAACCCTGTCACGCTAGTCTCAACCCTGTCACGCTAGTCTCAACCCTGTCACGCTAGTCTCAACCCCGTTACAGTATTCAACCCTGTCACGCTAGTCTCAACCCCGTAACAGTATTTAACCCTGTCACGCTAGTCTCAACCCTGTTACAGTATTTAACCCTGTCACGCTAGTCTCAACCCCGTAACAGTATTTAACCCTGTCACGCTAGTCTCAACCCTGTCACGCTAAACTCAACCCTGTTACAGTATTTAAACCTGTCACGCTAGTCTCAACCCTGTTACAGTATTCAACCCTGTCACGCTAGTCTCAACCCTGTTACAGTATTTAACCCTGTCACGCTAGTCTCAACCTGTCACCCTAGTCTCAACCCTGTCACGCTAGTCTCAACCTGTCACCCTAGTCTCAACCCTGTCACACTAGTCTCAACACCGTAACAGTATTTAACCCTGTCACGCTAGTCTCAACCCTGTTACAGTATTCAACCCCGTCACCCTAGTCTCAACCCTGTCACGCTAGTCTCAACAATGTCACGCTAGTCTCAACCCCGTCACCCTAGTCTCAACCCCGTTACAGTATTCAACCCCGTCACCCTAGTCTCAACCCCGTCACCCTAGTCTCAACCCCGTCACCCTAGTCTCAACCCCGTAACAGTATTTAACCCTGTCACGCTAGTCTCAACCCTGTCTCGCTAGTCTCAACCCCTTTACAGTATTCAACCCTGTCACGCTAGTCTCAACCCCGTAACAGTATTTAACCCTGTCACGCTAGTCTCAACCCTGTTACAGTATTTAACCCTGTCACGCTAGTCTCAACCCCGTAACAGTATTTAACCCTGTCACGCTAGTCTCAACCCTGTCACGCTATTCTCAACCCTGTTACAGTATTTAACCCTGTCACGCTAGTCTCAACCCTGTTACAGTATTCAACCCTGTCACGCTAGTCTCAACCCTGTTACAGTATTCAACCCTGTCACGCTAGTCTCAACCTGTCACCCTAGTCTCAACCCTGTCACGCTAGTCTCAACCTGTCACCCTAGTCTCAACCCTGTCACGCTAGTCTCAACCCCGTAACAGTATTTAACCCTGTCACGCTAGTCTCAACCCTGTTACAGTATTCAACCCCGTCACCCTAGTCTCAACCCTGTCACGCTAGTCTCAACAATGTCACGCTAGTCTCAACCCCGTCACCCTAGTCTCAACCCCGTTACAGTATTCAACCCCGTCACCCTAGTCTCAACCCCGTCACCCTAGTCTCAACCCCGTCACCTAGTCTCAACCCCGTCACCCTAGTCTCAACCCCGTCACCCTAGTCTCAACCCCGTCACCCTAGTCTCAACCCCGTCACCCTAGTCTCAACCCCGTCACCCTAGTCTCAACCCCGTCACCCTAGTCTCAACCCCGTCACCCTAGTCTCAACCCCGTCACCCTAGTCTCAACCCTGTCACCCTAGTCTCAACCCCGTTGCAGTATTCAACCCTGTCACCCTAGTCTCAACCCTGTCACCCTAGTCTCAACCCCATTACAGTATTTAACCCTGTCACGCTAGTCTCAACCCCGTAACAGTATTTAACCCTGTCACGCTAGTCTCAACCCTGTTACAGTATTTAACCCTGTCACGCTAGTCTCAACCCCGTACAGTATTCTAACCCTGTCACGCTAGTCTCAACCCTGTTACAGTATTCAACCCTGTCACGCTAGTCTCAACCCTGTTACAGTATTTAACCCTGTCACGCTAGTCTCAACCCTGTTACAGTATTTAACCCTGTCACGCTAGTCTCAACCCCGTAACAGTATTTAACCCTGTCACGCTAGTCTCAACCCTGTCACGCTAGTCTCAACCCTGTCACGCTAGTCTCAACCCCTTTACAGTATTCAACCCTGTCACGCTAGTCTCAACCCCGTAACAGTATTTAACCCTGTCACGCTAGTCTCAACCCTGTTACAGTATTTAACCCTGTCACGCTAGTCTCAACCCCGTAACAGTATTTAACCCTGTCACGCTAGTCTCAACCCTGTCACGCTAAACTCAACCCTGTTACAGTATTTAACCCTGTCACGCTAGTCTCAACCCTGTTACAGTATTCAACCCTGTCACGCTAGTCTCAACCCTGTTACAGTATTTAACCCTGTCACGCTAGTCTCAACCTGTCACCCTAGTCTCAACCCTGTCACGCTAGTCTCAACCTGTCACCCTAGTCTCAACCCTGTCACACTAGTCTCAACACCGTAACAGTATTTAACCCTGTCACGCTAGTCTCAACCCTGTTACAGTATTCAACCCCGTCACCCTAGTCTCAACCCTGTCACGCTAGTCTCAACAATGTCACGCTAGTCTCAACCCCGTCACCCTAGTCTCAACCCCGTTACAGTATTCAACCCCGTCACCCTAGTCTCAACCCCGTCACCCTAGTCTCAACCCCGTCACCTAGTCTCAACCCCGTAACAGTATTTAACCCTGTCACGCTAGTCTCAACCCTGTCACGCTAGTCTCAACCCCTTTACAGTATTCAACCCTGTCACCTAGTCTCAACCCCGTAACAGTATTTAACCCTGTCACGCTAGTCTCAACCCTGTTACAGTATTTAACCCTGTCACGCTAGTCTCAACCCCGTAACAGTATTTAACCCTGTCACGCTAGTCTCAACCCTGTCACGCTAGTCTCAACCCTGTTACAGTATTTAACCCTGTCACGCTAGTCTCAACCCTGTTCACCCTATTCAACCCTGTCACGCTAGTCTCAACCCTGTCACCCTAGTCTCAACCCTGTCACCCTAGTCTCAACCCTGTCACGCTAGTCTCAACCTGTCACCCTAGTCTCAACCCTGTCACGCTAGTCTCAACCCCGTCACAGTATTTAACCCTGTCACGCTAGTCTCAACCCTGTTACAGTATCTCAACCCCGTCACCCTATCTCACCCTAGTCTCAACCCTGTCACGCTAGTCTCAACCCCGTCACGCTAGTCTCAACCCCGTCACCCTAGTCTCAACCCCGTTACAGTATTCAACCCCGTCACCCTAGTCTCAACCCCGTCACCCTAGTCTCAACCCCGTCACCCTAGTCTCAACCCCGTCACCCTAGTCTCAACCCTGTCACGCTAGTCTCAACCCTGTCACGCTAGTCTCAACCCCGTTACAGTATTCAACCCTGTCACCCTAGTCTCAACCCTGTCACGCTAGTCTCAACCCTGTCACGCTAGTCTCAACCCCGTTGCAGTATTCAACCCTGTCACCCTAGTCTCAACCCAGTCACCCTAGTCTCAACCCCGTCACCCTAGTCTCAACCCCGTCACCCTAGTCTCAACCCCGTCACCCTAGTCTCAACCTCAACCCCGTCACCCTAGTCTCAACCCGTCTCACCCTAGTATTCAACCCCGTCACCCTAGTCTCAACCCCGTCACCCTAGTCTCAACCCCGTCACCCTAGTCTCAACCCCGTCACGCTAGTCTCAACCCCGTCACCCTAGTCTCAACCCCGTTACAGTATTCAACCCCGTCACCCTAGTCTCAACCCCGTCACCCTAGTCTCAACCCTGTCACCCTAGTCTCAACCCCGTCACCCTAGTCTCAACCCCGTCACCCTAGTCTCAACCCCGTCACCCTAGTCTCAACCCTAGTCTCAACCCTGTCACCCTAGTCTCAACCCCCCTAGTCACCCTAGTCTCAACCCCGTCACCCTAGTCTCAACCCCGTCACCCTAGTCTCAACCCCGTCACCCTAGTCTCAACCCCGTCACCCTAGTCAACCCTGTCACCCTAGTCTCAACCCCGTCACCCTAGTCTCAACCCTAGTCACCCTAGTCTCAACCCTGTCAAGTCTCAACCCCGTTACCCTAGTCTCAACCCCGTCACCCTAGTCTCAACCCCGTCACCCTAGTCTCAACCCCGTCACCCTAGTCTCAACCCCGTCACCCTAGTCTCAACCCCGTCACCCTAGTCTCAACCCCGTCACCCTAGTCTCAACCCTGTTACCCTACAGTATTCAACCCCGTCACCCTAGTCTCAACCCTGTCACCTAGTCTCAACCCCGTCACCCTAGTCTCAACCCCGTCACCCTAGTCTCAACCCCGTTACAGTATTCAACCCCGTCACCCTAGTCTCAACCCCGTCACCCTAGTCTCAACCCCGTCACCCTAGTCTCAACCCCGTCACCCTAGTCTCAACCCCGTCACCCTAGTCTCAACCCCGTTACAGTATTCAACCCCGTCACCCTAGTCTCAACCCCGTCACCCTAGTCTCAACCCCGTCACCCTAGTCTCAACCCCGTCACCCTAGTCTCAACCCCGTCACCCTAGTCTCAACCCCGTCACCCTAGTCTCAACCCCGTCACCCTAGTCTCAACCCTGTCACCCTAGTCTCAACCCCGTCAACCCTAGTCTCAACCCTGTCACCCTAGTCTCAACCCTGTCACCCTAGTCTCAACCCTGTCACCCTAGTCTCAACCCTGTCACCTAGTCTCAACCCCGTAGTATTCAACCCTGTCACCCTAGTCTCAACCCTGTTACAGTATTCAACCCCGTCACCCTAGTCTCAACCCTGTCACGCTAGTCTCAACAATGTCACGCTAGTCTCAACCCCGTCACCCTAGTCTCAACCCCGTTACAGTATTCAACCCCGTCACCCTAGTCTCAACCCCGTCACCCTAGTCTCAACCCCGTCACCCTAGTCTCAACCCCCCGTAACAGTATTCAACCCTGTCACCCTAGTCTCAACCCTGTCACGCTAGTCTCAACCCCTTTACAGTATTCAACCCTGTCACGCTAGTCTCAACCCCGTAACAGTATTTAACCCTGTCACGCTAGTCTCAACCCTGTTACAGTATTTAACCCTGTCACGCTAGTCTCAACCCCGTAACAGTATTTAACCCTGTCACGCTAGTCTCAACCCTGTCACCCTAGTCTCAACCCTGTTACAGTATTCTCAACCCTGTCACGCTAGTCTCAACCCTGTTACAGTATTCAACCCTGTCACGCTAGTCTCAACCCTGTTACAGTATTCAACCCTGTCACGCTAGTCTCAACCTGTCACCCTAGTCTCAACCCTGTCACGCCTAGTCTCAACCCTGTCACCCTAGTCTCAACCCACCCTAGTCTCAACCCTAGTCTCAACCCCGTAACAGTATTTAACCCTGTCACGCTAGTCTCAACCCCGTTACAGTATTCAACCCCGTCACCCTAGTCTCAACCCTGTCACGCTAGTCTCAACCCCGTCACGCTAGTCTCAACCCCGTCACGCTAGTCTCAACCCCGTTGCAGTATTCAACCCTGTCACCCTAGTCTCAACCCCGTCACCCTAGTCTCAACCCCGTCACCCTAGTCTCAACCCCGTCACCCTAGTCTCAACCCTGTCACGCTAGTCTCAACCCTGTCACGCTAGTCTCAACCCCGTTACAGTATAGTCTCAACCCTGTCACCCTAGTCTCAACCCTGTCACGCTAGTCTCAACCCTGTCACGCTAGTCTCAACCCCGTTGCAGTATTCAACCCTGTCACCCTAGTCTCAACCCTGTCACCCTAGTCTCAACCCCGTCACCCTAGTCTCAACCCCGTCACCCTAGTCTCAACCCCGTCACGCTAGTCTCAACCCCGTCACCCTAGTCTCAACCCCGTTACAGTATTCAACCCCGTCACCCTAGTCTCAACCCCGTCACCCTAGTCTCAACCCCGTCACCCTAGTCTCAACCCCGTCACCCTAGTCTCAACCCCGTCACCCTAGTCTCAACCCCGTCACCCTAGTCTCAACCCCGTCACAACCCCCCGTAGTATTCAACCCCGTCACCCTAGTCTCAACCCTGTCACCCTAGTCTCAACCCCGTCACCCTAGTCTCAACCCCGTCACCCTAGTCTCAACCCCGTCACCCTAGTCTCAACCCCGTCACCCTAGTCTCAACCCCACCCTAGTCTCAACACCCTAGTCTCAACCCCGTCACCCTAGTCTCAACCCCGTCACCCTAGTCTCAACCCCGTCACCCTAGTCTCAACCCCGTCACCCTAGTCTCAACCCCGTCACCCTAGTCTCAACCCACCCTAGTCTCAACCCTGTCACCCTAGTCTCAACCCTGTCACCCTAGTCTCAACCCCGTTACAGTATTCAACCCCGTCACCCTAGTCTCAACCCCGTCACCCTAGTCTCAACCCCGTCACCCTAGTCTCAACCCCGTCACCCTAGTCTCAACCCCGTCACCCTAGTCTCAACCCCGTTACGCTAGTCTCAACCTCGTTGCAGTATTCAACCCCGTCACCCTAGTCTCAACCCTGTCACGCTAGTCTCAACCCCGTCACGCTAGTCTCAACCCCGTCACGCTAGTCTCAACCCCGTTACAGTATTCAACCCACCCTAGTCTCAACCCCGTAGTCTCAACCCCGTCACCCTAGTCTCAACCCCGTCACCCTAGTCTCAACCCCGTCACCCTAGTCTCAACCCCGTCACCCTAGTCTCAACCCCGTCACCCTAGTCTCAACCCCGTCACCCTAGTCTCAACCCCGTCACCCTAGTCTCAACCCCGTCACCCTAGTCTCAACCCCGTCACCCTAGTCTCAACCCCGTCACCCTAGTCTCAACCCTGTCACCCTAGTCTCAACCCCGTTGCAGTATTCAACCCTGTCACCCTAGTCTCAACCCTGTCACCCTAGTCTCAACCCCATTACAGTATTTAACCCTGTCACGCTAGTCTCAACCCCGTCACAGTAGTCTCAACCCTGTCACGCTAGTCTCAACCCTGTTACAGTATTTAACCCTGTCACGCTAGTCTCAACCCCGTCACAGTAGTTCAACCCTGTCACGCTAGTCTCAACCCTGTTACAGTATTCAACCCTGTCACGCTAGTCTCAACCCTGTTACAGTATTTAACCCTGTCACGCTAGTCTCAACCCTGTTACAGTATTTAACCCTGTCACGCTAGTCTCAACCCCGTCACAGTATTCAACCCTGTCACGTCTCAGTCTCAACCCTGTCACGCTAGTCTCAACCCTGTCACGCTAGTCTCAACCCCTTTACAGTAGTCTCAACCCTGTCACCCTAGTCTCAGTCTCAACCCCGTAACAGTATCTCAACCCTGTCACGCTAGTCTCAACCCTGTTACAGTATTTAACCCTGTCACGCTAGTCTCAACCCCGTAACAGTATTTAACCCTGTCACGCTAGTCTCAACCCTGTCACGCTAGTCTCAACCCTGTTACCCTATTTAACCCTGTCACGCTAGTCTCAACCCTGTTACAGTAGTCTCAACCCTGTCACGCTAGTCTCAACCCTGTTACAGTATTTAACCCTGTCACGCTAGTCTCAACCTGTCACCCTAGTCTCAACCCTGTCACGCTAGTCTCAACCCCGTCACCCTAGTCTCAACCCTGTCACACTAGTCTCAACACCGTCTATTTAACCCTGTCACGCTAGTCTCAACCCTGTTACAGTATTCAACCCCGTCACCCTAGTCTCAACCCTGTCACGCTAGTCTCAACAATGTCACGCTAGTCTCAACCCCGTCACCCTAGTCTCAACCCCGTTACAGTATCTCAACCCCGTCACCCTAGTCTCAACCCCGTCACCCTAGTCTCAACCCCGTCACCCTAGTCTCAACCCCGTCACCCTAGTCTCAACCCCGTAACAGTATTTAACCCTGTCACGCTAGTCTCAACCCTGTCACGCTAGTCTCAACCCCTTTACAGTATTCAACCCTGTCACGCTAGTCTCAACCCCGTAACAGTATTTAACCCTGTCACGCTAGTCTCAACCCTGTTACAGTATTTAACCCTGTCACGCTAGTCTCAACCCCGTAACAGTATTTAACCCTGTCACGCTAGTCTCAACCCTGTCACCCTAACCCTAGTCTCAACCCTGTTCACCCTATTCTCAACCCTGTCACGCTAGTCTCAACCCTGTTACCCTATTCAACCCTGTCACGCTAGTCTCAACCCTGTTCAACAGTATTCAACCCTGTCACCCTAGTCTCAACCCCGTCACCCTAGTCTCAACCCTGTCACCCTAGTCTCAACCCCGTCACCCTAGTCTCAACCCTGTCACCCCGCTAGTCTCAACCCCGTCTCAGTATTCAACCCTGTCACCCTAGTCTCAACCCTGTTACAGTATTCAACCCCGTCACCCTAGTCTCAACCCTGTCACGCTAGTCTCAACACGCTAGTCTCAACCCCGTCACCCTAGTCTCAACCCCGTCACCCTAGTCTCAACCCCGTCACCCTAGTCTCAACCCCGTCACCCTAGTCTCAACCCCGTCACCCTAGTCTCAACCCCGTCACCCTAGTCTCAACCCCGTCACCCTAGTCTCAACCCCGTCACCCTAGTCTCAACCCCGTCACCCTAGTCTCAACCCCGTCACCCTAGTCTCAACCCCGTCACCCTAGTCTCAACCCCGTCACCCTAGTCTCAACCCCGTCACCCTAGTCTCAACCCCGTCACCCTAGTCTCAACCCCGTCACCCTAGTCTCAACCCCGTCACCCTAGTCTCAACCCTGTCACCCTAGTCTCAACCCCGTCACCCTAGTCTCAACCCCGTCACCCTAGTCTCAACCCTGTCACCCTAGTCTCAACCCTGTCACAACCCCGTCTAGTCTCAACCCTGTCACGTCACCCTAGTTCAACCCTGTCACCCTAGTCTCAACCCCGTCACCCTAGTCTCAACCCCCGTCACCCTAGTCTCAACCCCGTCACCCTAGTCTCAACCCCGTCACCCTAGTCTCAACAACCCCGTCACCCTAGTCTCAACCCCGTAGTATCTCAACCCCGTCACCCTAGTCTCAACCCCGTCACCCTAGTCCCAACCCCGTCACCCTAGTCTCAACCCCGTCACCCTAGTCTCAACCCAGTCACCCTAGTCTCAACCCCGTCACCCTAGTCTCAACCCCGTCACCCTAGTCTCAACCCTGTCACCCTAGTCTCAACCCCGTCACCCTAGTCTCAACCCCGTCACCCTAGTCTCAACCCCGTCACCCTAGTCTCAACCCCGTCACCCTAGTCTCAACCCCGTCACCCTAGTCTCAACCCCGTCACCCCGTCACCCTAGTCTCAACCCCGTCACGCTAGTCTCAACCCCGTCACCCTAGTCTCAACCCCGTTACAGTATTCAACCCCGTCACCCTAGTCTCAACCCCGTCACCCTAGTCTCAACCCGTCACCCTAGTCTCAACCCCGTCACCCTAGTCTCAACCCCGTCACCCTAGTCTCAACCCCGTCACCCTAGTCTCAACCCCGTCACCCTAGTCTCAACCCCGTCACCCTAGTCTCAACCCCGTCACCCTAGTCTCAACCCCGTCACCCTAGTCTCAACCCCGTCACCCTAGTCTCAACCCCGTCACCCTAGTCTCAACCCCGTCACCCTAGTCTCAACCCCGTCACCCTAGTCTCAACCCCGTCACCCTAGTCTCAACCCCGTCACCCTAGTCTCAACCCCGTCACCCTAGTCTCAACCCCGTCACCCTAGTCTCAACCCCGTCACCCTAGTCTCAACCCCGTCACCCTAGTCTCAACCCCGTCACCCTAGTCTCAACCCCGTCACCCTAGTCTCAACCCCGTCACCCTAGTCTCAACCCCGTCACCCTAGTCTCAACCCCGTCACCCTAGTCTCAACCCCGTCACCCTAGTCTCAACCCCGTCACCCTAGTCTCAACCCCGTCACCCTAGTCTCAACCCTGTCCCCCTAGTCTCAACCCCGTAACAGTATTCAACCCTGTCACCCTAGTCTCAACCCCGTCACCCTAGTCTCAACCCCGTCACCCTAGTCTCAACCCCGTCACCCTAGTCTCAACCCCGTCACCCTAGTCTCAACCCCGTCACCCTAGTCTCAACCCTGTCACCCTAGTCTCAACCCCGTCACCCTAGTCTCAACCCCGTCACCCTAGTCTCAACCCCGTCACCCTAGTCTCAACCCCGTCACCCTAGTCTCAACCCCGTCACCCTAGTCTCAACCCCGTCACCCTAGTCTCAACCCCGTCACCCTAGTCTCAACCCCGTCACCCTAGTCTCAACCCTAGTCTCAACCCCGTCACCCTAGTCTCAACCCCGTCACCCTAGTCTCAACCCCGTCTCTCAACCCCGTCACCCTAGTCTCAACCCCGTCACCCTAGTCTCAACCCCGTCACCCTAGTCTCAACCCTGTCACCCTAGTCTCAACCCCGTCACCCTAGTCTCAACCCCGTCACCCTAGTCTCAACCCCGTCACCCTAGTCTCAACCCCGTCACCCTAGTCTCAACCCCGTCACATGACAATATTTGTTCAATAACATGGCAAAGATGAATAAATATGAATTGAGTGTTTTCTGAGCTCAGTCTGTTAAGGACGATCCCAAAAAGATCAGATTCATGTTCAAATGCTCATTCGAAAGCTTATTTATTTAAATGATGAACCCGCTGACACATAATGTGTCTTATCTCAGAGTTTCATAAAGCAACATTCAGAGATTTTACATTTTATATTTATAATAATTGAATATGTTTGGGGGAACACGTGAGCATCAGGTAAATGTGTATTTTTTTACATTCAGACAACTTCCATATTGTCTGTGACGGGGTTGAAGATAAATGGTGTCCATATCAGACAAACATGGACATTAATAAACAGGGGTTTTAATGCCTGAGGTGGGAGAATGGGTTTTCTTGAAGGTTTAATATCTACTTAATGTTGTGCGCTGTTCAGAAAATGCATTTATTCTAGTAAAAAAACATATATATATAATTTTCAAATATTTCCGCAGCCTAAGAATGACCCAAGTACTGTAGTACAAGTATGTTGATTTACACTGCCCTCCTGTGGTCAAATATGAGTTAAATCCAGGACTATTATCACCCAGACGAACAGTATCTATTGTAGTATGTAGTATTAATTCAAGCATAATGCCATGTCTTGTCTAGTTTGCCACAGTTACAGTATATTTGTAACTTACGTTTTTGTTGCAGATAAATGAAGTACTTCATAATGGGACCAGTGATAATCCCCTCACTGACAGACCATCATCATTAGACGTCCCTTGTTACAACACACATCTTTGCAGTTTTACCATCTCACCACCAGGGAGCGCTGCAGCACCTTCAGCACCAGTACTTCCCGTTTTCCACAATTCCTGACATTTAATCCTTGTAAAAATTCTCTGTCATAGGTCAGTGAGGATTATTTTAAGAATGTGAAATGTCAGAATAATAGTAGAGAGAATGATTTATTTCAGAAGTTTCAGAAGTCAGAAGTTTACATACACTCAATTAGTATTTGGTAGCATTGCCTTTAAAATTGTTTAACTTGGGTCAAACGTTTCGGGCAGCCTTCCACAAGCTTCCCACAACAAGTTGGGTGAATTTTGGCCCATTCCTCCTGACAGAGTTGCTGTAACTGAGTCAGGTTTGAAGGCCTCCTTGCTCGCACACATTTCTTCAGTTCTGCACACAAATTTTCAACGGGATTGAGGTCAGGGCTTTGTGATGGCCACTCCAATACATTGACTTTGTTGTCCTTAAGCCATTTTGCCACAACTTTGGAAGTATGCTTGGGGTCATTGTCCATTTGAAGACCCATTTGCGGCCAAGCTTTAATTTCCTGACTGATGTCTTGAGATGTTGCTTCAATATATCCACGTAATTTTCCTACCTCATGATGCCATCTATTTTGTGAAGTGCACCAGTCCCTCCTGCAGCAAAGCACCCCCACAACATGATGCTGCCACACCCGTGCTTCACGGTTGGGATGGTGTTCTTCAGCTTGCAAGCCTCCCCTTTTCCTCCAAACATAACGATGGTCATTATGGCCAAACAGTTCTATTTGTGTTTCATCAGACCAGAGGACATTTCTCCAAAATGTATGATCTTTGTCCCCATGTGCAGATGCAAACTGTCTGGCTTTTTTTATGGCAGTTTTGAAGCAGTGGCTTCTTCCTTGCTGAGCAGCCTTTCAGGTTATGTCGATATAGGACTCATTTTACTGTGGATATAGATACTTTTGTACCCGTTTCCTCCAGCATCTTCACAAGGTCCTTTGCTGTTGTTCTGGGATTGATTTGCACTTTTCGCACAAAAGTACATTCATCTCTAGGAGACAGAACTCCTTCCTGAGCGGTATGATGGCTGTGTGGTCCCATGGTGTTTATACTTGCGTACTATTGTTTGTGCAGATGAATGTGGTACCTTCAGGCGTTCGGAAATTGCTCCCAAGGATGAACCAGACTTATGGAGGTCGACAATTTTTTCTAAGGTCTTGGCTGATTTCTTTTGATTTTCCCAAGTCAAGCAAAGAGCACTGAGTTTGAAGGTAGGCCTTGAAATACATCCGCAGGTACACCTCCATTTGACTCAAATTATGTCAATTAGCCTATCAGAAGGTTCAAAAGCCATGACATCATTTTCTGGAATTTTCCAAGCTGTTTAAAGGCACAGTCAACTTAGTGTATGTAAACTTCTGACCCACTGGAATTGTGATACAGTGAAATAATCTGTCTGCAAACAATTGTTGGAAAAATGACTTGTGTCATGCACAAAGTAGATATCCTAACAGACTTGCCAAAACTTTAGTTTGTTAACAAGAAATTTGTGGAGTGGTTGAAAAACGAGTTTTAATGATTCCAACCTAAGTGTATGTGTTACGTCCTGGCCATAGAGAGGTTTTTATTCTCTATTTTGGTTAGTTCAGGGTGTGACTAGGGTTGGCATTCTAGTTTCCTTATGTCTATGTTAGTGTGGTTCCCAATCATAGGCAACTGTCTATCGTTGTCTCTGATTGGGGATCATATACTGTATGAGTTGTCATTTTCCATTTGAGTTTTGTGGGATGTTGTTTTCTGTTTAGTGTCTGTACCTGACAGAACCGTTCACGTTGTTATTTTTGTTTCAGTGGTTTTTGATCATAAAAATCATGAACACTTTCCACGCTGTGCTTTGGTCCACTGCTTTCGACGAGAGCCGTGACAGTATGTAAACTTCCGACTTCAACTGTAGTTGGGCAGACATGCCATGATCATGGCACATTCCTGTAGGGTGTGTCAGCTGTCAGAGCTTGGGGAGGAAGTGGTGGTCATTGGTGGCCATCTATTTTTAAAGTGTTGAAATGGGCAGGAAGCGACAGGGTAAAGCTCAGAGGTCAAGAGTTACGGAAACGCACAGCTTTCCTGTGATTCTCTGACTGGCAGACAGGGGTTGGGTTTGGGTGTAGGTCTATGTGAAACACGAGAGCGGAGACAGGGGAGAGGGTAGAGGGAGAGATGGATAGGGGGAGGGAGGAGGGCTAGGGGGTGATGGGTAGAGGAGGAGAGCGGGAGAGGGTAGAGGGAGAGATGGGTAGATGGATAGGGGGAGGGAGGAGGGCTAGGGGGTGATGGGTAGAGGAGGAGAGTGGGAGAGGGGAGATGGAGAGATGGCTAGAGGGGGAGAGCGAGAGAGGAGAGATGGGTAGATGGATAGGAGGAGGGCTAGGGGGGGATGGGTAGAGGAGGAGAGCGGGAGAGGGTAGATGGAGAGATGGGTAGAGGGGGAGAGCGAGAGAGGGAGATGGGTAGAGGGGGAGAAGGGAGATGGCTAGGGGTGATGGGGAGATGGAGGGAGGGATTGATAAGACTGTAGTGACAGACACCTCATTAGACCTGTCATCAGTGTGACCATACAGGTAGAGTGCTGGGTACCTTCCTCAAGTTTCAAAGGGTCGGTTAACCGGTTACCTCATACACAACATAAATGGCCCTTTCCCATTATAGTTCACAGGCAGGACAGTGTAGCACACAGTACACTGCATTATAGTTCACAGGCAGGACAGTCTAGCACACAGTACACTGCATTATAGTTCACAGACAGGACAGTCTAGCACACAGTACACTGCATTTTAGTTCACAGACAGGACAGTCTAGCACACAGTACACTGCATTATAGTTCACAGGCACGACAGTCCAGCATACAGTACACTGCATTATAGTTCACAAGCAGGACAGTCTAGCACACAGTACACTGCATTTTAGTTCACAGGCAGGACAGTCTAGCACACAGTACACTGCATTTTAGTTCACAGACAGGACAGTCTAGCACACAGTACACTGCATTTTAGTTCACAGACAGGACAGTCTAGCACACAGTACACTGCATTATAGTTCACAGGCAGGACAGTCTAGCACACAGTAAACTGCATTATAGTTCACAGACAGGACAGTCTAGCACACAGTACACTGCATTATAGTTCACAGACAGGACAGTCTAGCACACAGTACACTGCATTATAGTTCACAGACAGGACAGTGTAGCACACAGTACACTGCATTTTAGTTCACAGACAGGACAGTCTAGCACACAGTAAACTGCATTATAGTTCACAGGCAGGACAGTCTAGCACACAGTACACTGCATTTTAGTTCACAGACAGGACAGTCTAGCACACAGTAAACTGCATTATAGTTCACAGACAGGACAGTCTAGCACACAGTACACTGCATTATAGTTCACAGACAGGACAGTCTAGCACACAGTACACTGCATTATAGTTCACAGACAGGACAGTCTAGCACACAGTACACTGCATTTTAGTTCACAGGACAGGACAGTCTAGCACACAGTAAACTGCATTATAGTTCACAGACAGGACAGTCTAGCACAGTCTAGCATTATACAGTACACTGCATTTTAGTTCACAGGCAGGACAGTCTATTTTAGTTCACACAGTACACTGCATTATAGTTCACAGACAGGACAGTGTAGCAC
>NW_027001609.1:184094-198307 GCF_036934945.1 Oncorhynchus masou masou
ATTTACTAGAGGGAAGGATGAGAGACTTGAACACCAGAAACGCTGTAAATTATATTGTATCCAAGCTTTTTTATGCATTGAGACTCTGGGCTACAACACAGGGAGATGTAAGTTGGTATGGAGTCTGTGTTTCTAATGACAATGTGAAATATCCTGTCCATACTCTACCGGTCAAATGTTTTAGAACACCTACCCATTCCAGGGTTTTTATTTTTATTTAAAACTATTTTCTACATTGTAGAATAATAGTGAAAACATCAAATTCTATGAAATAACACATATGGAATCATGTATTGTGCAAAGCTGTCATCAAGGCAAAGGGTGGCTATTTTAAGAATCTCAAATATAAAATATATTTGGATTTGTTTAACACTTTTTTGGTTACGACATGTGTCATTTCATAGTTTTGATGTCTTCACTATCATTCTACCTAACCCTTGAATGACTAGGTGTTCTAAAACGTTTGACCTGGTGCATATGTGTATCTTGTTCTCCCAAGGGGGGAAGGTAAAGGGAGTGGAGAACAGACCCAGGTCAACAGATCCGGGTCAACAAAGATTCTTATTCGCATAAAATAGACAGAGACCAGTCTTATCAAAATTAGATAATAGTATTTATTCTCGGAGCGCGCTGCCATGTAACCACGGACAACAGTTTATATACAAACTATGACGTCATTGGTTCTAGAATGAATCTCCTCCTCTCGACCAAGACAAAGCAGGTTTAAAAGTTCATTCCGACCTACTAGCGCACACACATGACACACAATATAACTGAATTAACTCTTGACCCCTCACCATTATCCATCACCACTTTGCTGACAGTTCCAGTTAACTGAAAACCTGGGAAAGCCCTCACTGCCTTATCTAAACATCCCAGAGCTAAGTTGTGTCGGTTCAACCATAGGTTAATGACCTTTTCTGCTTACTTAAAAAAAAACACTTCCAATCTTCTCCAACCTGGCTGGAAAACTGCTGTTCACAAATGCTCTCCATCCAACCTCACTGAGCTCGAGCTGTATTGCAAGGAGGAATGGGAAAAAATGTCAGTCTCTCGATGTGCAAAACTGATAGAGACATACCCCAAGCGACTTACAGCTGTAATCGCAGCAAAAGGTGGCGCTACAAAGTATTAACTTAAGGGGGGTGAATAATTTTGCACGCCCAATTTTTCAGTTTTTGATTTGTTAAAAAAAGTTTGAAATATCCAATAAATGTCGTTCCACTTCATGATTGTGTCCCACTTGTTGTTGATTCTTCACAAAAAAATACAGTTTTATATATTTACATTTGAAGCCTGAAATGTGGCAAAAGGTCGCAAATACTTGCTGAATACTTTTTTTCCCATTCCTCCTTGCAAAACAGCTTGAGCTCAGTGAGGTTGGATGGAGAGCATTTGTGAACAGCAGTTTTCAGTTCTTTCCACAGATTCTCGATTGGATTCAGGTCTGGACTTTGACTTGGCCATTCTAACACCTGGATATGTTTATTTTTGAACCATTCCATTGTAGATTTTGCTTTATGTTTTGGATCATTGTCTTGTTAGAAGACAAATCTCCGTCCCAGTCTCAGGTCTTTTGCAGACTCCATCAGGTTTTCTTCCAGAATGGTCCTGTATTTGGCTCCATCCATCTTCCCATCAATTTTAACCATCTTCCCTGTCCCTGCTGAAGAAAAGCAGGCCCAAACCATGATGCTGCCACCACCATGTTTGACAGTGGGGATGGGTGTTCAGGGTGATGAGCTGTGTTGCTTTACGCCAAACATAACGTTTTGCATTGTTGCCAAAAAGTTCAATTTTGGTTTCATCTGACCAGAGCACCTTCTTCCACATGTTTGGTGTGTCTCCCAGGTGGCTTGTGGCAAACTTTAAACAACACTTTTTATGGATATCTTTAAGAAATGGCTTTCTTCTTGCCACTCTTCCATAAAGGCCAGATTTGTGCAATATACGACTGATTGTTGTCCTATGGACAGAGTCTCCCACCTCAGCTGTAGATCTCTGCAGTTCATCCAGAGTGATCATGGGCCTCTTGGCTGCATCTCTGATCAGTCTTTTCCTTGTATGAACTGAAAGTTTAGAGGGACGGCCAGGTCTTGGTAGATTTGCAGTGGTCTGATACTCCTTCCATTTCAATATTATCGCTTGCACAGTGCTCCTTGGGATGTTTAAAGCTTGGGAAATCTTTTTGTATCCAAATCAAGCTTTAAACTTCTTCACAACAGTATCTCGGACCTGCCTGGTGTGTTCCTTGTTCTTCACGATGCTCTCTGCACTTTTAACGGACCTCTGAGACTATCACAGTGCAGGTGCATTTATACGGAGACTTGATTACACACAGGTGGATTGTATTTATCATCATTAGTCATTTAGGTCAACATTGGATCATTCAGAGATCCTCACTGAACTTCTGAGAGAGTTTGCTGCACTGAAAGTAAAGGGGCTGAATAATTTTGCAAGCCCAATTTTTCATGTTTTTGATTTGTTAAAAAAGTTTGAAATATCCAATAAATGTCGTTCCACTTCATGATTGTGTCCCACTTGTTGTTGATTCTTCACAAAAAATACAGTTTTATATATTTATGTTTGAAGCCTGAAATGTGGCAAAAGGTCGCAAAGTTCAAGGGGGCCGAATAGTTTCGCAAGGCACTGTACAACATAGAATGCCCACTCAGATCACACCCTGACCAAACAAAACATAGAATCATACAAAGCAAACTATGATCAAGGCGTGACAGTACACCCCCCCCCAAGGTGCGGACTCCGGCCGCAAAACCTGATCCTATAGGGGAGGGTCTGGGTGGGCATCTGTCCGCGGTGGCGCTCTGGCGCTGGACGGGCCCCCACTCCAACATAGTCTTAGTCCCCCTTAGTAGCGTCCTTGAGCGGCGACCCTCGCTGCCGACCTTGGACTGGCAACCCTACTAAAGGGCCCCACTGGACTGAGGGGCAGCTCCAGACTAAAGGGCCCCACTGGACTGAGGGGCAGCTCCGGACTAAAGGGCCCCACTGGACTGAGGGGCAGCTCCGGACTTAAGGGCCCCACTGGACTGAGGGGCAGCTCCGGACTAAAGGGCCCCACTGGACTGAGGGGCAGCTCCGGACTGAGGGGCAGCTCCGGACTGAGGGGCAGCTCCGGACTGAGGGGCAGCTCCGGACTGAGGGGCAGCTCCGGACTGAAGGGCAGCTCCGGACTGAAGGGCAGCTCAGGACTGAAGGGCAGCTCCGGACTGAAGGGCAGCTCCGGACTGAAGGGCAGCTCAGGACTGAAGGGCAGCTCAGGACTGAGGGGCAGCTCAGGACTGAGGGGCAGCTCAGGACTGAGGGGCAGCTCCGGACTAAAGGGCCCCACTGGACTGAGGGGCAGCTCCGGACTAAAGGGCCCCACTGGACTGAGGGGCAGCCCGGACTAAAGGGCCCCACTGGACTGAGGGGCAGCTCCGGACTAAAGGGCCCCACTGGACTGAGGGGCAGCTCCGGACTGAGGGGCAGCTCCGGACTGAGGGGCAGCTCCGGACTAAAGGGCCCCACTGGACTGAGGGGCAGCTCCGGACTGAGGGGCAGCTCCGGACTGTGGGGCAGCTCCGGACTAAAGGGCCCCACTGGACTGAGGGGCAGCTCAGGACTGAAGGGCAGCTCAGGACTGAGGGGCAGCTCAGGACTGAAGGGCAGCTCAGGACTGAAGGGCAGCTCAGGACTGAGGGACAGCTCAGGACTGAAGGGCAGCTCAGGACTGAAGGGCAGCTCGGGACTGAAGGGTAGCTCGGGACTGAGGGGCAGCTCAGGACTGAGGGGCAGCTCAGGACTGAAGGGCAGCTCAGGACTGAAGGGCAGCTCAGGACTGAAGGGTAGCTCGGGACTGAGGGGCAGCTCAGGACTGAAGGGCAGCTCAGGACTGAGGGGCAGCTCAGGACTGAGGGGCAGCTCCAGACTGAGGGGCAGCTCCAGACTGAGGGGCAGCTCAGGACTGGGGGGCAGCTCCGGATTGAGGGGCAGCTCAGGACTGAGGGGCAGCTCTGCACAGACGGGAGACTCTAACAGCTCTGGACAGACGGGAGACTCTGGCAGCGCTGGAGAGGAGGAAGGCTCTGGCAGCGCTGGACATGCGTTAACACCTGTAGGCAGAAGACGGAGAGACAGCCTGGTGCGGGGGGCTGCCACCGGAGGGCTGGTGTGTGGAGGTGGCACTGGATAGACCGGACCGTGCAGGCGCACTGGAGCTCTTGAGCACTGAGCCTGCCCAACCTTACCTGGTTGAATGCTCCCGGTCGCCCTGCCAGTGCAGCGAGGTGGAATAGCCCGCACTGTGCTGGCAGACAGACATGGAAAACAGGTGTGGGGAATAAGTCCTGAGGGGAGACATGACGTAGTACCAGGACAGTGGCTGATGGTAAAACAATATGTAACGGACACATTAGGGCCATCGGGACATGCTTACTTTGAGAAATCATGTGAAATATCCATTTCTCTTGAAACAAGGACATGTTACTTTTACTTTTTTGTTTCCTTCAGGTTATGAGAATCTATCATCTGGAAGGTGAAACAATACCTGAAACGATTTAATTTAATTTATTTTTATTTAACTCTTATTTAACCAGGTAGGCAAGTTGAGAACAAGTTCTCATTTACAATTGCGACCTGGCCAAGATAAAGCAAAGCAGTTTGACACAAACAACAACACAGAGTTACACATGGAGAAAAACAAACATACAGTCAATAATACAGTAGAAAAATAAGTCTATATACAATGTGAGCAAATAAGGGAGGTACGGGAGGTAAAAGGGGGGGAAAAGGAGACATGGTGCCAAAGTAAATATAATATAGCAAGTAAAACACTGGAATGGAATTTGCAGTGGAAGAATGTGCAAAGTAGAAATAGATATAATGGGGTGTTAAGGAGCACAATAGATAAATACAGTAGGGGACGAGGTAGTTGTTTGGGCTAAATTATAGATGCGTTATGTGCAGGTGCAGTAATCTGTGAGCTGCTCTGACAGCTGGTGCTTAAAGCTAGTGAGGGAGATAAGTGTTTCCAGTTTCAGAGATTTTTGTAGTTCATTCCAGTCATTGGCAGCAGAGAACTGGAAGGAGAGGGGGCCAAAGGAAGAATTGGTTTTGGGGTGACCAGAGAGATATACCTGCTGGAGTGTGTGCTACAGGTGGGTGCTGCTATGGTGACCAGCGAGCTGGAGATAAGGGGGGACTTTACCTAGCAGGGTCTTGTAGATGACCTGGAGCCAGTGGGTTTGGCGACGAGTATGAAGTGAGGGCCAGCCAACGAGAGCATACAGGTCGAGTGGTGGGTAGTATATGGGGCTTTGGTGACAAAACGGATGGCACTGTGATAGACGGCATCCAATTTATTGAGTAGGGTATTGGAGGCTATTTTGTAAATGACATCGCCGAAGTCGAGGATTGGTAGGATGGTCAGTTTTACGAGGGTATGTTTGGCAGCATGAGTGAAGGATGCTTTGTTGCGAAATAGGAAGCCGATTCTAGATTTAATATTGGATTGGAGATGTTTGATGTGAATCTGGAAGGAGAGTTTACAGTCTAACCAGACACCTAGGTATTTGTAGTTGTCCACATATTCTAAGTCAGAACCGTCCAGAGTAGTGATGCTGGACGGGCGGGCAGGTGCAGGCAGCGATCGGTTGAAGAGCATCACCTGTGAAGTGTTCATTAGAGACGTCCTTATCAACTAGTGGAACGGAGGGAGATTTCCTCACTACCAGTAGACTGTCAGAACATCACTTCTATGTGGGACTGATACCAGTGTGGAAGAGCTGGTCACTTTTAAAGGACTTGGTGAATGACTACCTTACCAATAGGACGATTGAATATTATTGTCTTGTAGGTAATAATATGTTGGGTGAGTTTCCTCCTAATACAGGATGTGGTAGGAATCCTAAAGGACATCATTACTACACCTGTTAATACATATGTTCTGTAACTTTGTTCCAAATCGATTTCTTCTTGCAATAGCAAGTAAAATATGCCCTTTTTGTGTTTTATAGAAATGCCAGGTGTTTCATGTGAATCACACGGAAACAGAAAATTTCAGCCTGGAAAGTCCAGTCTGTTTGTGCTAACACTCCACTCCTTGCCACTCCTTGTCATACCATAAATGTTTGTCATGACAAGTAATGAACGCGGCAATTTTTTGTTAAGTTCAGAGAGAGAGAGAGAGAGGACGGGACCTCCTTGCCACTCCTTGTCATATTCCCATAAATGTTTGTCATGACAAGTAATGATTTTGCTGTTTACGGCAATTACAAACTTGACTATTTAAACAGTTGCTTATAACGCAACAATTCACGAAACAGAACATTTTCTAGCCTGAAAGTCCAGTTCCAGCTAACACTCCACTCCTGCCACCTCTGTCATACCATAAATGTTTGTCATTATTCACTCATTTTTATTGTTTTGAAAAATGCACTGGCGGGGAAATAGACCACTTAATCAAGTGGTCTATTTCCCCGCCAGTGCATTTTTCAAAACAAATTGGATAAAAATGAGTGAAATTTGTCATGCAATATGTAAGAATTGCCGCAGCAAAAATCATTACTTGTCATGACAAACATTTATGGTATGACAAGGAGTGGCAAGGAGTGGAGTGTTAGCACAAACAGACTGGACTTTCCAGGCTGAAATGTTCTGTTTCCGTGTGAATTGTTGCACGTTATGTTGGCAAGCAACTGATTGTAAAGCATTTAAATGAGTCAACAATACCTGTTCCAGTAAACGCTGTCGAAATACCTTTTCCCGTAAACGATGCAATAGACTGACATGATGGACAACGCTTACCTGAAAATGGATATTGACACCTCACTGCAACAGGAACTTCCTTGTGCAGCCATGAAGAGAAAAGGTTGTGAATTGTGAATTATTGTGTCAAGCGTGTCATGTTGGCTATGAGCCGATCGAATCGGAAAAGGACTTTTCAATGAAAGAATCACTCATATGTCTGGAATTTGTAGGCCTACCTGTGTCTAGTTCGTTAGGACACACCACATCTGTCCGTCTCTCTCTCTGTCTGTCTCTCTCTCTCTCTCTCTGTTCGTCTCTCTCTCTCTCTGTCCATCTCTATCTCTCTCTGTCCGTCACTCTCTCTCTCTCTCTGTCCATCTCTATCTCTCTCTGTCTGTCTCTCTCTCTGTCCGTCTCTCTCTCTCTGTCCATCTCTATCTCTCTCTGTCCGTCACTCTCTCTCTCTCTCCGTCCATCTCTATCTCTCTCTGTCCGTCACTCTCTCTCTCTCTGTCCGTCTCTCTCTTTCTCTGTCTGTCTCTCTCTCTCTGTCCGTCTCTCTCTCTCTCTGTCCTTCTCTCTCTCTGTCCCTCACTCTCTTTCTGTCTGTCTCGCTCTCTGTCCCTAACTCTCTCTCTGTCCCTCACTCTCTCGCTGTCCCTCACTCTCTCGCTGTCCCTCACTCTCTCGCTGTCCCTCACTCTCTCTGTCTCTCTCTCGAAATAACCTAAAACACAAGGTCAAATATACACTGATGTTGCTTACCAAAACGATCTTGAATGTTCCTGAGTGGCCTAGGGACAGTTTAAAGTGGCTTGAAAATCTATTGCATGACTTAAAAATGTCTGTCTAGCAATGATTAATAACCAACTTGACCTAGCTTGAATAATTTTTTATTGAATAATGTGCAAATATTGTGCAATCCTCGTGTGCAAAGCTCATAGAGATTTACCCAGAAATACTGTAATCACTGCCAAAGGTAATTCCAACATGTATTGACTCAGTGGTGTGAATACTTATGTAAATGAGATATTTCTGTATTTCATTTTCTATACTTTTGCAAAACTTTTCTAAAAATATGTGACTTTGTCATTATGGGGTATTGTGTGTAAATGGGTGAGAGTGAGAAAACTATTTAATCCATTTTGAATTCAGGCTGTAATGTGGAATAAGTCAAGGGGTATTGTGATGGAAATATTCAAGGGCTTACATTACTGCAGGTGTATTCATGTATCTATTTTTTGACAGTTTTGGTGAATTAGTGTTTATTCCAGTGGCACTGTAGAATATGTACAGCATTAGCAGACTAGTGGTGGAAAAAGTACACAACAGTTATACTTGAGTAAAAGTAAAGAAACCTTGAGAAAACAACTCAAGTAAAAGTGAAAGTCACCCAGTAAAATACTATTTGAGTAAACGTCTAAAAGTATTTGGTTTTAAATCAACTTAAGTATCAAAAAAGTAAATGTAATTGCTCAAATATACATTAAGTATCAAAAGTAAAAATAATTTCAAATTCCTTACATTAAGCAAACCATACAGCACAATTTTCTATGTTTTATTTATTTTACTGATAACAATTTTCCTGTCCTGCTAAGCATTCAAAATGTAACACGTCTTTCTGGGTGTCAGGGGGAAATTCTGGAGTAAAAAGTACAATATTTTCTTTAGGAATGTAGTGAAGTAAAAGTACACGTTGTTAAAAATATGAAGTCAAGTACAGATACCCCCCCAAAACTACTTAAGTTGTACTTCAAAGTATTTTTTACTTCACACCACTTTAGCAGACTCAGAAACTAACCAATAAAGAGAGTGGCAGGTAGTAGAGGTCATGACATAAACTAACCAATAGAGAGAGTGGCAGGTAGTAGAGGTCATGACATAAACTAACCAATAGAGAGAGTGGCAGGTCGTAGAGGTCATGACATAAACTAACCAATAGAGAGAGTGGCAGGTCGTAGAGGTCATGACATAAACTAACCAATAGAGAGAGTGACAGGTCGTAGAGGTCATGACATAACTAACCAATAGAGAGAGTGGCAGGTCGTAGAGGTCATGACATAAACAAACCAATAGAGAGAGTGGCAGGTAGTAGGGTCATGACATAAACAAAACCAATAGAGAGAGTGGCAGGTCGTAGAGGTCATGACATAAACAAACCAATAGAGAGAGTGGCAGGTAGTAGAGGGCATGACATAAACAAACCAATAGAGAGAGTGGCAGGTAGTAGAGGTCATGACATAAACAAACCAATAGAGAGAGTGGCAGGTAGTAGAGGTCATGACATAAACAAACCAATAGAGAGAGTGGCAGGTCGTAGAGGACATAAACAAACCAATAGAGAGTAGAGGTCATGACATAAACTAACCAATAGAGAGTGGCAGGTCGTAGAGGTCATGACATAAACTAACCAATAGAGAGAGTGGCAAAAGGTCATGACATAAACAAACCAATAGAGAGAGTGGCAGGTAGTAGAGGTCATGGACATAAACTAACCAATAGAGAGAGTGGCAGGTCGTAGGTCATGACATAAACTAACCAATAGAGAGAGTGGCAGGTAGTAGAGGTCATGACATAAACAAACCAATAGAGAGAGTGGCAGGTGGTAAGGGTCATGACATAAACAAACCAATAGAGAGTGGCAGGTCGTAGAGGTCATGACATAAACTAACCAATAGAGAGAGTGGCAGGTCAGGTCACACATAAACTAACCAATAGAGGGCAGGTCGTAGAGGTCATGTCAGTGGCATAGTAGAGGTCATGACGAAACAAACCAAACAGAGAGAGTGGCAGGTATAGGAGAGAGTGGCAGGTCGTAGAGGTCATGACATAAACTAACCAATAGAGAGAGTGGCAGGTAGTAGAGGTCATGACATAAACTAACCAATAGAGAGAGTGGCAGGTAGTAGAGGTCATGACATAAACTAACCAATAGAGAGAGTGGCAGGTAGTAGAGGTCATGACAGAAACAAACACATTTAGTTCTTGGGACCAAAAGGTTCTGTTTGCATAAAGATGCTTCTGAGATAATTGGCTTTACATTTTCCTCGTTGATTTGAACGGTGTCAGCTATTTTTATCTTGTATTCTTCTGAACTTAACATGAATTGGGGTATTTAGAGCAATATATATAGGTTGAGAACATTGAACAGAACAAGGCTAAATGTCAATAACTCAATTCGGACAAAAATACAGATAGACGCTTAACAAACATTGAAGTAAAACAAGCATATATTTGGGTTTCTGATGGGGGCACAACACTTGAACTAAACTCATGAGGAATTTATAAATATTCAAGAATCAATAAATATCCTACATTTATTACTCATAAAATGATTGCCCCTTTTAAAGCAATGAATCATGTTTGAATGAGTGGTGAGGCAGAGAGCAGTATAAAACAGTATTTTTGCCTAAAATGTATTTAATCAATGCAGACTTATTTGCATAACAGGATTCTCAACAACAACCATTTTCTTCCACTTTCTTGAGTCAGGAGTATCAAACAGTTGATCCAAATGTCTATATCACAGAAAAGTGAATAAGAATGAACCAACTACATCTGTGTAGTTCATGTTATTGTATTCAGTATGTAAACTAGTGTTAATTTGTGTAGTTAATGTTACCGTATTCAGTATGTAAACTAGTGTTAATTTGTGTAGTGATGTTACCGTATTCAGTATGTAAACTAGTGTTAATTTGTGTAGTTAATGATATTGTATTCAGTATGTAAACTAGTGTTAATTTGTGTAGTAATGTTACCGTATTCAGTATGTAAACTAGTGTTAATTTGTGTAGTTAATGTTACCGTATTCAGTATCTAAACTAGTGTTAATTTGTGTAGTTCATGTTATTGTATTCAGTATCTAAACTAGTGTTAATTTGTGTAGTTCATGTTATTGTATTCAGTATGTAAACTAGTGTTAATTTGTGTAGTTAATGATATTGTATTCAGTATGTAAACTAGTGTTCATTTGTGTAGTTAATGTCATGATTCAGTATGTAACCAATGGAGAGAGTGGCATTTGTGTAGTTAACCAATGATAGTTGTATTCAGTATGTAAACTAACCAGTGTTAAGAGTGTAGGTTTAATGTTACCGTACTAACCAGTATGTAGAGAGTGGCAGGTTAATTCATGTAGTTAATGATATTGTATTCAGTATGTAAACTAGTGTTAATTTGTGTAGTTATTGTTACCGAGAGTGGCAGGTTGTAAAGGTATGTGTTAATTTGTGTAGTAATGTTACCGTATTCAGTATGTAAACTAGGTATTAATTTGTGTAGTTCATGTTATTGTATTCAGTATCTAAACATTTAGTTCTTGGGACCAAAGGTTCTGTCTGCATAAAGATGCTTCTTATTGTATTCATTATCTAAATTAGTGTTATGGTGTCCAGTTCATGTTATTGTATTCAGTATCTAAACTACATGAATTGGGGTATTTCAGTGTTATATATAGGTTGAACATTATCAGAAAACTAGTGTTAATTTATTGTAGTTAATGATTTTGTATTCAAACATTGTAAACTAGTGTTAATTTGTGTAGTTAATGTTACCATATTCAGTATGTAAACTAGTGTTAATTTGTGTAGTTAATGTTACATTTATTAGTCATAAAATGTAAACTAAGTGTTAAATTTGTGTAGTTAATGTTATTATATTCAATATAAAACTAGTGTTAATTTGTGTAGTTAATGTTACCGTATTCAGTATGTAAACTAGTGTTAATTTGTGTCAGGAGTATAACAGTTGATCCAAATGTCTATATCACAGAAAGTGAATATCTAAACTAGTGTTAATTTGTGTAGTTAATGATTTTGTATTCAGTATGTAAACTAGTGTTAATTTGTGTAGTTAATGTTACCATATTCAGTATGTAAACTAGTGTTAATTTGTGTAGTTAATGTTACCGTATTCAGTATGTAAACTAGTGTTAATTTGTGTAGTTAATGTTATTGTATTCAATATGTAAACTAGTGTTAATTTGTGTAGTTAATGTTACCGTTATTTCAGTATGTAAACTAGTGTTAATTTGTGTAGTTAATGTTACCGTATTCAGTATGTAAACTAGTCTTCATTTGAAAGATGTGCTTTACTTTTGGTAAAACCAGAAGTGACCCTGGTCAGGCACAAATCCAGTTATATTTCTCTAATCATATGCAATGAGAGCCTCGTGTTCTTCAGCTCTGCTCTTCTTCAAGAAATAGACCACGACCACAGTCAACAGAATCAAGGTCATGATGAACAGCCCGGCAAAGACTATGGTTCCCATGTCCGATCTGAGAAAATATGGAGCTTCCACGTCGACAACAGGAGCTGCAATCAACAGCAAAAACAACCAAATGATGTCATCAGAGTAATGGGAGTTTATATTTGTTCATTTAGGAAAAGCAGGCAAGGAAAAGCAGTCATGAAAAGGTATTGGGACACAGTCCATCCAGTCAGCATGTTCAGGGTTCTGGGTTCTGTTTTAGGTCTGGTTAACCCTATAACCTAATCCTAAATGCTTCAACATAATTGTCTGGGACATACGGGTGTTTTTCTGGTCTAATCCTGATCAGAATGAATCCTTAATAAGAGGGTGAACGTTATTTATAATAGTGGTAACATGGAGAAAGTCAGACCACCCTGAAATGAAAATGGATGGCCCTCCCATCAGCAAGGGATACACTACGAGGCCAAAAGTATGTGGACACCTGCTCATCGAACATCTCATTCCAAAATCATAGGCATTAATATGGAGTTGGTCCCCCATTTGCAGCTATAAATGCCTCCACTCTTCTGGGAAGGATTTCCACTAGATGTTGGATCATTGCTGCGGGGCCTTGCTTTCATTCAGCCACAAGCAACATTAGTGAGGTCGGGCCCTGATGTTGGGCGATTAGGCCTGGCTTGCATTCAGCATTCCAATTCATCCAAAGGTGTTGGATGAGGTTGAGGTCAGGGCTCTGTGCAGGCCAGTCAAGTTTTTCAACACCAATCTTGACAAATCATTTCTGTATGGACCTCACTTTGTGCACGGGGGGCATTGTCGTGATGAAACAGGAAAGAGCCTTCCCCAAACTGTTGCCATAAAGTTGGAAGGACAGAATCGTCTAGAATGTCATTATTCTATGCTGTAGCGTTAAGATTTCCCTTCACTGGAACTAAGGGGCCAAACCATGAAAAACAGCCCCAGACCATTATTTCTCCTACACCAAACTTTACAGTTGGCCCCACGCATTCAGGCAGGTAGCGCTCTTCTGGCATTCGCCAAACTCAGATTCAACCGTCGGACTGACAGATGGTGAAGTGTAATTCATCACTCCAGAGATCGCGTTTCCACTGTTCCAATGGCGGCGAGCTTTACACCACTCCAGCTGACGCTTGGTATTGCACATGGTGATCTTAGGCTTGTGTGCGGCTGCTCAGCCATGGAAACCCATTTCATGAAGCTCCCAAAAAACAGTTCATATCCTGACGTTGCTTCCAGAGGCAGTTTGGATCTCGGTTGTGAGTGTTGCAACTGAGGACGCGCTTCAGCACTCGCTGGTCCGTTCTGTGAGCTTGTTTGGCCTTCCACTTCCCGGCTGAGCCGTTGTTGCTCCTCGGTGTTTCCACTTCACAATAACAGCACCTATAGTTGACCTTTAGCAATGCAGTAACTTGACGGACTGACTTGTTGGAAAGGTGGCGTCCTATGACGGTGCCTCTTCAGTAAGGCCATTCTACTGCCAATGTTTGTCTATGGAGATCGCATGGCTGTGTGCTCAGTTGCATACACCTGTCAGCAACGGTGTGGCTGAAATAGCCTAATCCACTCATTTGAAGGGGTGTCCACATACTTTTGAATATATTGTGTATTTTCAATGATTTCAGTTATTTTACCGAGTTACAGTAAATCAGTAAATTTAAATAAATACATTTCCTCCCTAATCTATGGATTTCACAACTGGACAAGGGCAGAATTTCCTTCTCAAGCTGAACAGAACAGAACATAGGCTATAGGCTAGTCTGACCGCAAGTTGGTGCATTTGTTGGACTAGGCCTAATCAAACAAAACATTTCAGAGGAAGCCTTTGACTCTCTTCCTGAACTGCCACCATAGGCCGACAGAGCACAGCCATTGGTTAGGATGGGCCTACAGAGCACAGCCATTGGTTAGGATGGGCCTACAGAGCACAGCCATTGGTTAGGATAGGCCTACAGAGCACAGCCATTGGTTAGGATAGGCCTACAGAGCACAGCCATTGGTTAGATCATTTGATTGAGACCACTCTAAACAGCCAATAGATCATTTGATTGAGACCACTCTAAACAGCCAATAACTTTGATCATCTGTGCATCTCCCAGCCATGACATTCGACTAGCTAAACAGCCTATAGATCATTTGATTGAGACCACTCTAAACAGCCAATAGATCATTTGATTGAGACCACTCTAAACAGCCTATAGATCATTTGATTGAGACCACTCTAAACAGCCTA
>NW_027001610.1:0-7277 GCF_036934945.1 Oncorhynchus masou masou
ATCAACACCTGTGATTGCTTTATGCCTCTCTCTAATGTCAACATGCCTTGTCTACTGCAGTCTTGGCTAGTTCTTATTGTTTCATTTCACTGTTGAGCCCTCTGTCCTGCTCAAAATGCCTTAGATAACTCTTTTGTCCCACACTACACACATGCGGAGACCTCACCTGGCTTAACTGGTGCCTCCAGAGACAAAACCTCTCTCATCATCACTCAACGCCTAGGTTTACCTCCATTGTACTCACATCCTACCATACCATTGCCTGTACACTAAGCCCTGAATCTATCTACCACACCCAGAAATCTGCTCCTTTTATTCTCTGTTCCCAACGCACGGCACTTCTTTGGACACTGTGTTAAAAAACCTCCAGACGAGCTTCAATGTCATACAGCACTCATTCCGTGGCCTCCAACTGCTTTTAAATGCAAGTAAAACTAAATGCATGCTCTTCAACCGATCGCTGCCCGCACCCGCCAACCCGTCTAGCATCACTACTCTGGACGGTTCAGATTTAGAATATGGGGCGGCAAGGTAGCCTAGTGGTTAGAGCGTTGGACTAGTAATCAAAAGGTTGCAAGTTAGAATCCCGAGCTGACAAGGTACAAATCTGTAGTTCTGCCCCTGAACAGGCAGTTAACCCACTGTTCCGAGGCTGTCATTGACAATAAGAATTTGTTCTGAACTGACTTGCCTAGTAAAATTAAGGTAAAATTTAAAAAAATATGTGTACAACTACAAATACCTAGGTGTCTGGTTAGACTGTAAACTCTCCAATCCAAAATTAAATCTAGAATCAGCTTCCTGCTTCGCAACAAAGCATCCTTCCCTCATGCTGCCAAACATACCCCCGCAAAACTGGCAGTCTATCACAGTGCCACCTGTTTTGTCACCAAAGCCCCATATACTACCCACCACTGTGACCTGCTGCCCTCACTTCTTTTTCAAGCCGCCACACCCACTGGTTCCAGGTCATCTATAAGTTTTTGCTGGTTGAGTCCCGCCCTATCTCAGCTCACTGGTCACGGAGAGCAACACCCACCTGTAGCATGCGCCTCCAGCAGGTATATTTCTACTGGTCATCCCCAAGCCAACTCCTCCTTTTTCCTTCCAGTTCTCTACTGGAATGAATTGTAAAAATCACTGAATCTGGAGTCTTATATCTCCCTCACTAACTCTAAGCATCAGCTGGCAGAACAGCTAACTGATCATTACACCTGTACATAGCCCATCTGTAAATATCCCACCCAACTACTTCATCCCCATATTGTTATTTTTTTTGTTGCTCCTTTGCACTCCAGTGTCTACTTGCACATTCATCTTCTGCATATCTATCACTCTATCAGTGTTTATTTGCTAAATTATAATTATTTCGCCACTATGGCCTATTTATTGCCTTACCTCCATATTCTTACTACATTATCACACACTGTATACATATTTTTCTATTGTGTTATTGACTGTACGTTTGTTTATCCCATGTGTAACTCTGTGTTGTTTGTGTCACACTACTTTGCCTTATCTTGGCCAGGTTGCAGCTTGGCCAGGTCGCAACTGGCCTACCTGGTTAAATTAAGATAAAATAAAAAATTATAATAATAAAATACCAAGCTTACCGGTAGGAGCGAGTACTCTATTGGGCCATATGGGGAACTTTTCTGCTTCCTTTACTCACACACCTTTTCATGTCATTCTGCTATGGGGAAACCAGTCCAAATCTTTCTTGGTCCTCATTGACTCTGGGGCCGATGAGAGCTTTTTGGATGCCACACTGGCTTCCGAGCTGAACATCCCCACTCAGCACATCTCCATTCCTGTGGTTGTTAGAGCATTGGATGGGCGCTCTATACGCCGTGTTACCCATAACATCACTCCCATCAACCTACAGGTGTCAGGGAATCACAGAGAGACCAATCAGAGACCAATCAGTTCCTGCTCATCAAGTCCTCCCAGATCCCTGTGGTGTTGGGATTCTCCTGGCTCCACTCATCAACTGGTCTACGGATGCCATATCATGGGCTGGAGTTTGTTCTGCCACGCCTATTGTCTGAAGTCGGTGCAACCTGCACCGGGATGTCTTCCCTGGGTCCTCAGAGGTGGTTTTGGGATCTCTCCGCCATTCCCACAGATTCCCGTGCCACCTCTCTTTCTGCCGCACCACCCCCTATAAGTGCGGGATTGACCTTCTCCCCAGCACCACGCCGCCCCAGAGAGTCTGCACTCGCTGTCTCGACATGAAACCAAGGCTATGGAGGACTACATTGGTGACTCCTAGCTACTGGATTTATCCATCCCTCTGCCTCTCCAGCTGGCTCAGGTTTCTTCTTCATGGAGAAGATGGACAAGACCCTAACCCTGTGCATTGACTACCGGGGACTCAGTGACATCACTGAGTGACATCACTGAGTGACTCAGTGACATCACATCATCATTCTCCAAGTTGGATCTATGTAACGCCTATCACCTGCTGTGGATACGAGAGGGGGACGAGTGGAAGACCGCCTTCAACACAGCCCAGCAGCCTCAACGAATATCTGGTCATGCCCTTAACCTCACTTAACGCCCTGCCGTGTTCCAGGCTTGGGTGAATGACGTTCTCCACGACATGTTGAACCAGTTCGTCTTTATCAACATTGATGACATCCCTCATCTTCTCCCCGCTCCCCCAAGAACACGTGCTCCATAGTCCGCAGGTTCTCCAGTGCTTTCTGGAGAACCAGTTGTTTGTTAAGGTGGAAAAGTGTGAGTTCCATCACTCCACCATTCCCCTTTCTGTGCTACATCATCTCTGCTGGGTGCGTCAAGATGGATCCTGAGAAGGTGAAAGTGCAGTGGTGGATTGGCTGGCCTCAGACTATGTCCAGGGAGCTGCAATGCTCCCTGGGGTTTGCCAACTTTTATTGCTGCTTTATCCGGTGTTACAGCATCCTGGCCTCCCCCCTGTCTGCTCTCACCTCTACCAAGGTTCTGTTCACGTGGTCCATGGCCACAGACCGGGCGTTCTGGGACCCATAAACACCGCTTCACCACGGCTCCAATCCGGACCCTTCCCGTCAGTTTGTGGTGGAGGCCATTGCTTCGGATGTTCGAGTGGGGGCTGTTCTGTCCCCAATGTTCTACCCTGGACCTTAAGCTGCATCCCTGCGCCTTCTTCTCCCACCGCCTCACCGCCACGGAGAGGAATTATGATGTGGGGAATCGGGAGCTTCCCGCGGTGAAGATGGCATTGGAGAAAAGGAGGAACTGGCTCGAGAGGTTGAACATCCATTCATTGTATGGACAACCAGAAAAATCTGGAGTATCTCTGCACCACCAAGCGCCTCAACTCCAGGCAGGCGAGATTGGCCCTGCTGTTTCCCCGGTTCAACTTTTCTCTCTCCTACCGGCCGGGGTCCAATAACATCAAGCCGGGTGCCTTGTCTCACCAATATAACCCCACTGCTACCACCCCGGAGCCTGAGACCATTCTTTCCACCTCGTGCCTGGCGACGGCACTAAGCTGATCTGCCCCTCTGGGTACAATCCCACAAACTCTCCCCCCGGTTTATCGTCCCGTTCCCCATCTCCAAGATCATTAGCCCCTCGGCTGTTTGTCTTCTGTTGCCCAGTACCCTTCGTATAGATCCCACCTTTCATGTGTCCAGAGTCAAACCCATGTCTCACAGCCCTTTGTCTCCCGTTTCCATGATAACATCCCAAAAACATTAAAAGAAAGACATTGTTTTAAACGAAATATGAATATATATTTTTAGAATATACACTAAGTGTACAAAACATTAAGAACACCTGCCTAATATTGAGTTGCGGCTCCCCTTTTGCCCTCAGAACAGCCTCCATTTGTTGGTATCGAAAGCGTTCCACAGGGATGCTGGACCATGTTAACTCCAATGCTTCCCACAGTTGTATTAAGTTGGCTGCATGTCCTTTCGGTGGTGGACCATTCTTGATACACACGGCAAACTGTTGAGCATGAAAAATCCAGCAGTGTTGCAGTTCTTGATCCCGTTCCACGGCACTTCAATCTTTTGTCTTGCCCGTTCCCTCTCTGAATGGCACACATAAACAATCCATGTCTCAATTGTCTCAATGCTTAAAAATCCTTATTTAACCTGTCTACTATCCTTCATCTACACTGATTAAAGTGGATTTAACAAGTAACATCAATAAGGGATCATAGCTTTCACCGAGATTCACCTGGTCAGTCTGTCATGGAAAGAGCAGTTCATAACGTTTTGTACACTCAGTGTATCATTTATATTATATACCATTTATATATAATATATGATTTATATTATATCTCCTAACATACAGTGTCTCCTAACATTCACTAAAATGTTGTGCACACCATCTGTAACTACCACCACAGCACATTGCCCAAAGGTTCCCATTAGGTTTCCAGCTAAAGAACACAGAAAGACAACACAGAAAGGTGACATGCCCTCTGCAACCGGATTGAGTTGTCCTCACAAACCAATAAATAGGTCCCTTCAAACACCGTCGTCGCAAACCACAACAGAAAATCAGCTTTCCTCATTAACTTGTTGCAGAAACTGCATAACCTGAATGTTTATTTCAAAGATCTTTGCTTTTCCCTGCAAGCCTACTGAAGGTTGATAAAACCGCAGGCGTTCGGCCAGACTGCCATTTTTCTCTCCCCCAAATGGTAATAAAGAGATGGAAATGGCATTCATGGGCCACTGTGCCTGAGCCACTGTTCCTTAAAGGAGGCATTGAAATGACTGGCAAGGAGGAGAGTGGAATAGATTGTCCTGTATGATGAAGTTCCTTCTCGGCGAGGCATGTCAACAGACATGCTCTCCTTATCTACATGCGGCTAGCAGTTAGCCCTCTGCACACATTTATGTTGAGGTCCTGCCTTCCAAAGGCAGCCAGGCTGAGACAAAAATCACTCAATCTGAATAGGGAGATGTCATTTCCTGATCTCTCTCTTTCTTTCTTTAATGTGACTTGTGAATAGACAATGGTGAATGATGATCTAGGTGAAAAGATGGAACCTCAACCTATTTTTTTAGGAATTGGTTAAGGGTGTGGACATTTGTAAATGAATATAGTTTTTTATGAATTTTTGTATTAATTGCATCTGTACCCAGCACTAATAATATTTAGTAGAGGTCAAAGGTTTCAATATGCCTCAGCATGTTGCTCAGTCAATACACAGCAATTTATAGACCTAAGAGTTAATCATCAATATAGTAGCATTTGCTGGAAAGGAAGGGTCTCCAATTAAGTCTCCATATTCATTGTGGTTGTTGTTAACTAAACAGAGGTGGTAGCAGAAGGCTTATATTTGTTTGGAACAGAAAGTAACTTCTGTATTCATGTTTTTCAAAGCGTATCATGTCAAGGTACACCTGATAAAGTTATGTGTAGCTAATTGATTGGACATCACTATCATAATTAAAAGCAGGCAAATAGGATTGTTAAGTGTGGCTCATAAAAAATGGCCGCCTGTGTGCCTTTGTTTACTTTGGTTTGCTGCTTGGGCAGAGAGGGACGTGATACTAGGGGATTACAGTAACAGTTTACCTGAAGGGTACCCACATAATGAGTTTATATTACATTCATAACCATGCATGCGGGGAGGCAGAAAACCTAGTGGTTAGAGCGTTTGGCAAGTAACTGAAAAGTTGCTAGATCGAATCCCGAGCTGACAAGGTAAAAAGTTGTCATTCTACCCCTGAACAAGGAAGTTAACCCACTGTTCCTAGGCCGTCATTGTAAATAAGAATTTGTTCTTAACTGACTTAACGAGTTACATAAAAAATAAAGAAATGTGATGTTCATAAGCTGTTGTCATGATGTGCCCTGGAGGGAGGATCATAGCCCTCCCCCTCTTTCTCCACAGTTTTATGACTTCACAATAAATACCTGGTAGAAACTGCCATGCAGTATTGAGGAAGAGTCTCTACCAGAACAAAGAGCTTCTTTTAGTTCAAAACTCCTAATCCCCAAATTGGGAGAACTAAACAATATTTCTACTTTTGAGAATGTGGGAGTGGTCCATGGACACTTAAGGAACAGTCATGTCGATTGTGTTTCATTTGGTGATCTCATGAAGGACAGGAAACACACATAACTGTATCTCTTAAAGTGTACATTTCCCAGCTGTCAGGTTTACATCTAAATATGAAACGTGATGATACATGATTATATATGAAGCTATTTGGGAAAAGACATAATGTGATGTTAACCACCTAAATGAGAGTATGGATTTTCATATAAAGATTAACTAGTCAGTGGCCACGCCCACGTGAGCATAGACATTATGTCGGCATCATGGAACCGTCCATTACTACTCCAGAGTATAAAACCACCCGTGACGAAATTGACATTTTATGCCAAAGAGACCTATGGTTAGCCGGACGTGTCGAATGGTTAAGAAGTCAGAGAACGCCGGGACAGAGTCACCATGTTGGAATGGCCGTGGAAACCATACAGCTGTAGTTTTGGCTACATGGCTGGAAATGGTTAAACTCTGAGACTATTGATCGGTACAGAATAAGAGAGAATTTTAGACGTATAGTTACTAGTCTGCAGCTAGAAATTATGTAAGTCTAGAACGAGAATACAAACAACCACCGAAGCACATATTCTATGAGAAAATTTCCGAATGGTACTCTGGAGTATCCATTCTAACCACCTACAACCACGAAAGACATTGTGACTTCTGGAAAAGTTAACCAGAGACTATGATGAACTCTACAGGACGATTGAGGATTCAAACAGAAAAGACAACAACGACATACGGGCGTAAATATATGAATTGCAATTATTCTCAAATGAGTGGCCATTCATGTGCAAAGGATTCGCGTTTCAATTAATATAATTATAGACTGTGTCGTGAATCAATTCCTGTCTTTCCTGCTCTTTCTTAGTCCCCTCCAATTTCCTTTGTCTACCAAGCCGTCATATCAGCTTAGCCCACTAGGGTACTTTTCTATCATTGTTAGCAACTAATAACTACTGTTTGTTTGTTATTTAATTCTGTGTAATTATTTAGTTAGTTAGTAAATATATAACTAAGCCAATTTGTATATCACTGAATCTTGATTTTGTCTACGGTTTGTACAGATATCCAAGGGTTTGCGACTTTCAGTAATAAGAACTGATGGGGCAATTAGTTATTCACTAATATAAGACTAATTAATCAGATATTAAAATACCTGATGAGTTATATTCGGAAAAGTATTACTTTGTAATCCCAACATTTTCCTTGGTGCAGTGACTTCCTAGTAGAATTTATGTTTATTCTTCATTTA
>NW_027001611.1:0-7277 GCF_036934945.1 Oncorhynchus masou masou
TCTTCCTTCTCCCTGTCAGCTGACTTGTCTTCCTTCTCCATGTCAGCTGACTTGTCTTCCTTCTCCATGTCAGCTGACTTGTCTTCCTTCTCCATGTCAGCTGACTTGTCTTCCTTCTCCCTGTCAGCTGACTTATCTTCCTTCTCCCTGTCAGCTGACTTGTCTTCCTTCTCCATGTCAGCTGACTTGTCTTCCTTCTCCATGTCAGCTGACTTGTCTTCCTTCTCCCTGTCAGCTGACTTGTCTTCCTTCTACAGGTCAGCTGACTTGTCTTCCTTCTATGTATTTTATATTCTGATCACTCTTTGGAGCTCTCTATGTCAGCTGTGTGTGTGTGTGTGTGTGTGTGTGTGTGTGTGTGTGTGTGTGTGTGTGTGTGTGTGTGTGTGTGTGTGTGTGTGCGTGTGTGTGTGTGTGTGTGTGTGTGTGTGTGTGTGTGTGTGTGCGTTGCACGTGCGTGCGTACGTGCGTGTGTGTGTGTGTGTGTGTGTGTGTGTGTGTGTGTGTGTGTGTGTGTGTGTGTGTGTGACGTGGGTTTCGGGATCACATCCTACTCCATGTCATCTTGTTCAGGGTGGGCGGAGCATGGAATCAGCCCTATCTGTTTCCCATCAGTGTTTCTCTGCAGGAACATCTGCTCTCACACACACACACACACACACACACACACACGCACACACACATCTACGCACAGAACTCAAACACCCGGAACCTGTTGTCATAGGAACAGCCTTCCTTCTGATGTGATGATGACACAATCTGTCCTCATGGAGATGTTTCCCCTCTTGTACAACAAAAGGTCATTTCTTCATTCCACCCTGCCTCTTAGATAGAGAGAAACCATCTCCCAGATGGTCTGTCAGTATGGGAGAAAAGCCCCCGTCCTCAAAATATGGAGTCGTAAAATCAAGGACTCCTTCAGCCTCATTGGTTTACGCAATTAACTGCTGTTCTCCGTAATCCTCAGAGTGATGTCTCAAATCCAGAAATTGGGCACCAGAGATATTCAGCTGAGCTCATTCACTACCCTGAAGCCCCAATGGCACATTGGCGCTGAAGAATGGAAGAGGAGGTGTATCCCAAATAGCACTCTATGTTCTATGTAGAGCACTGCTTTTAACGGCCCATAGGGCTCTGTCAAAAGTATTGCCCTATATAGGATAGTGTGCTCTTCAGAGATGTTGGCATGGAGTGAAGGGAGGACTTTCTTTGCTTCAAATTAAAGTATTTAATACAAAACTCTTTGATGAAAATGAATCAACATTTGGGCACTCATTATTTTCATCAAAGCTCATATAATTGGAGTTATCTCTCTGCAATTGAATATCCCTGCTGTACAATTTCCAAGAGGATATTTCATCCGAGAATACATTAATAAAATGAGCCATTAAAAACTATATTGATGAAATCTTACTTACCTTTTGTGAGTTATTGGCTATTATAATAGGGGGGTGGTCCTATGAGGAATCTAGCACAATGGTTTAGCACATTACCAACAGGTTTGTTTCACCAAATGACACATTTGTCACAGCTATCATAAATAGTATAATTCTGTTAGGTGTCATTTAATGTTTTGGTTTCATGTATCCCATTCTATTGGAGGGATTTATGAAGATTCAGTGCAATGGCATTTTATTGTACCACAGTGTTGCAAGATTGTATCCTTGTATTTGCTGCGTTTCAAAAGCGAATTACCCCCCGAAAAGCAAAGCAGTTGTCTGAGGATGGTGCTGGACCATCTGAGATTATGTTTTTGGAATATATGTATAAAAGTTCAATGATGGTTCAAATCCGAGCATGTCACATGATCACGTAAAACACAGAGCCCTACTTATACAGTACATTATCTTGATCTGAATTTGAAGTCCTTCAGTATATGAACAGCAGAGGGAGATATGAGATCATTTTTGTCTCAGAAGTCCAACTCCTGTCAAATTCTTCTGAAAATTACTCTGAGCTGAGGGACACTGATACCTTCAGATCTTCTCAATACATTACTCTGAGCTGAGGGACACTGATACCTTCAGATCTTCTCAATACATTACTCTGAGCTGAGGGACACTGATACCTTCAGATCTTCTCAATGCATTACTCTGAGCTGAGGGACACTGATACCTTCAGATCTTCTCGATAAATTACTCTGAGCTGAGGGACACTGATTCCTTCAGATCTTCTCAATACGTTACTCTGAGCTGAGGGACACTGATACCTTCAGATCTTCTCGATAAATTACTCTGAGGGACACTGATTCCTTCAGATCTTCTCAATACGTTACTCTGAGCTGAGGGACACTGATACCTTCAGATCTTCTCAATACATTACTCTGAGCTGAGGGACACTGATACCTTCAGATCTTCTCAATGCATTACTCTGAGCTGAGGGACACTGATACCTTCAGATCTTCTCAATACATAGCGTTGCTGTCATTGTTTGACATGTATAGAAAGCAGTAACTCCCCAAAATGTACCCAGAACATTTCATGACTCTAGGAACAAGAAATGTTTATCATAGTAGATTCTAATGTTTGAAAATGTTATTTTCCACTTCCTGAAAAGTTTTGCAGATAAGAGGTTTTCATCCGACAGTGACGATAGCCTCCTGTTCTTCTTAATGAACTATTTGAAAAAGTGAATCACATCCTACAGAGATATCATGTCAACTTTTGAAAATAAAATCCATAGCTTGTCATGTTTTTTATTTTTTATCTCTCCACAGGATGAAGGAAAAAGGAAACCGCACACTGCTCTTGATAGTATCACTGATCTTTGTAATCTTTGGTACCGACCTCACGGCCTTCTTCAGAGCTTTTGTGAGGTTCTTAAATTAGCACCCTTAAGTAGACCTGGCCACACCCACATCCGTTCCACTTATCGAAGGGGTTGGAGGCAAAAGGAAAAACAAATAAACGCTACCAAATATAACAATGTACATTTCATAAATATTCAAATAAAGTGTGTAAATAAGACGTGTTAAACACGTCTATTAACTTCTTGCGTCGAGCAATCCAGTATCCAGGAGCGTAGTCATAGCCTCAACCTCATTACCATAACGCAAGCGTTAACTATTCATGAAAATGGCAAATGAAATGAAAGAAGATATTCACTCACAAGCTTAGCCTTTTTGTTAACAACACTGTCATCTCAGATTTTCAAAATATGCTTTTCAACCATAGCTACACAAGCATTTGTGTAAGAGCATTGATAGCTATATAGCATTAGCCTAGCATTCAGCAGGTAACATTTTCACAAAAACAAGAAAAGCATTCAAGTAAAATAATTTACCTCTGAAGAACTTGGATGTTTTTCAATGAGGAGACTCTCAGTTAGATAGCAAATGTTCAGTTTTTCCAAAAATATTATTTGTGTAGGAGAAATCATTTCTCCGTTTGTTCATCACGTTTGGCCAAAAAAAAAACACGAAATTCAGTCATTACAACGCCAAACTTTTTCCAAAGTTAATCCATAATATCGACAGAAACATGGCAAACGTTGTTTAGAATCAATCCTCAAGGTGTTTTTCACATATCTATTCGATGATAAATCATTTGTGGCAGTTGACTTTCTCCTCTGAAACAAATGGTAAAATGCACGCAGCTCGAGATTACGCAATAATTTTGACGGAGGACCCCAAGCGGGCACCTGGTAAATGGAGTCTCTTATGGTCAATTTTCAATGATATGCCTACAAATACGTCACAATGCTGCAAACACCTTGGGAAACGACAGAAAGTGTAGGCTCATTCCTGGCGCATTCACAGCCATATAAGGAGACATTGAACACAGCGCCTTCAAAATCTGGGCCATTTCCTGTTTGAAATTTCATCTTGGTTTTGCCTGTAGCATCAGTTCTGTGGCACTCACAGATACTATCTTTGCAGTTTTGGAAACGTCAGAGTGTTTTCTTTCCAAAGCTGTCAATTATATGCATAGTCGAGCATCTTTTCATTTGACAAAATATCTTGTTTAAAACGGGAACGTTTTTTATCCAAAACAAAAGAGCGCCCCTATATCAAAGAAGTTAAACCACAATGAGTTTTCATAAATCTTTGGGAACATCGTCGAAAAACATCAGAGTAAACATGAATAGGGGCATAATTCATGTTCAAATTCACAACATAACATACATCATTAAGTCTTTTAGGAAATATAATGTCTGGGGGGTGAAAATCCCAGAACATTGTCTTTAACTCAGAGTTTTATTAATATCACCTCCCTGTCTGATATCTTAACTTTTCTCTGTGCCACAAAATCTAAAGGTGGAAATGTCATGCTTCAGGTCATTAAAATGTACTGCGACTGGATAATCTCTGTCGTGTCTCCTGATTGAACTTGTATCTCTCCACAGACCTTCAGAAGCTTCTGGATTCGGTCAACCAGAGTGTCACAAAGACTTCAATGGTCCAGAGAAGAATCAGAACCATGGCAACGACACTTGACTGGCAGTTACAGGCACCATCCCCTAGGCAGTGGCAACAACCTGGACCCGCATAACAGCCCCTTTCTGGCCTTTATGCTTCTATCTACTCTTTTCCTTGGTCTCTTATCAACTTCCTTTAACATGTTGTTCAGCCATCAGTTCAAAGTTGACTTGAAGTGATCTAAGGAATGTTTTGAAATGGTTGGGTATGTAGAGCACTCTGGAATCAGGGTGAGAGCTATTGTTGATTAATGTTAATTGTATAAAAGGTTGTTTATAACTCCACGGTGACCCAAGGGTGATAAGGCTAGCAATATGCTCCCCAGGGGTGGTCTTGCACATTTCATCTGATGTGAAAATGCCTAAGTAACTATATGTCACTAGCTATACTCCCAAACTAACCGTAATAACTAACTATACTCCTAACTAGCTGTAATAACTAACTATACTCCCTAACTAACTGTAATAACTAACTATAATCCCTAACTAACTGTAATAAGTAACTATACTTCCTAGGTAACTGTAATAACGAAACTATACTCCCAAACCAACTGTAATAACTTACAATACTCCCTAACTAACTGTAATAACTAGCTATACTCCCTAACTAACTGTAATAACTAACTATGCTCTAACTAGCTGTAATAACTAACTATACTCCTAAATAACTGTAATAATGAACTATACTCCCTAACTAACTGTAATAACTAGCTATACTCACTAACTAACTGTAATAACTAACTATTCCCTAACAAACTGTAATAAGTAACTATACTTCCTAACTAAATGTAATGACTAGCTATACTCCCTAACTAACTGTAATAACTAACTATACTCCCTAACTAGCTGTAACAACTACCTATACTCCCCGACTAACTGTTATAACTAACTATACTCCTTAAACTCAACTGTAATAACCAACCATACCCCCTAACTAACTGTAATAACGTAACTATACTCCCTAACCAATTGTATAACTAACTATACTCCCTAACTAGCTGTAACAACTAACTATACTCTAACTAACTGTTATAACTAATTATACTCCCTAACTAACTGTAATAACTAACTATACTCCTGACTAACTGTTATAACTAACTATACTCCTAACTAACTGTAATAACTAACTATACTCCCTAACTATCTGTAATAACTAACTATACTCCTAACTAACTGTAATAACTAACTATACTCCTTTAACTAGCTGTAACAACAAACTATAATCCCCAACTAACTGTAACAACTACCTATACTCCCTAACTAACTGTATTAACTAACTAACTATAATCCTTAACTAGCTGTAATAACGAACTATACTTCCTAAGTAACTGTAATAATGAGCTATACTCCCGAACTAGCTGTAGTAACTAACTATACCCCATAACTATTTGTAATAACTAACTATACTCCCTAACTAACTGTAATAACTAACTATACTCCCTAACTAGCTGTAATAACTAACTAACTATGCTCCTTAACTAGCTGTAATAACGAACTATACTCCCTAACTAACTGTAATAACTAACTATACTCCCTAACTAGTTGTGGCAACTAACTATACTCCTTGACCAACTGTTATAACTAACTATACTCACTAACTAACTGTAATAATAATTATACTCCCTAACTAACTGTAATAACTAACTATACTCCCTAACTAACTGTAATAACTAACTATACTCCCCAGTTCTAGCTGTAACAACAAACTATAATCCCCAACTAACCGTAACAACTACCTATACTCCCTCACTAACTGTATTAACTAATAACTATACCTCTTAACTTAGCTGCATACCGAACTATACTTCCTAAGTAACTGTAATAACCAGCTATACCTCCAACTAGCTGTAGTAACTAACATACCCCATAACTATTTGTAATAACTAACTATACCCATAACTAACTGTGGCAATAAACTATACTCCCTAACTAAATACTAACTGATGAACTGTTCTCTCACACAGCAGGTTTCCTACCCATCCCACCCTTCAGAGAGTGAACAACCTTTACACCCCAAGACCACAGACACCCTGACCCAAAAGGTTGGCCTGCTGTACAGAAACACAAATGACTTTCATCACAGTTTCAGCCAGTAGTCCCCAGATGCAGAATGTAAAACATTCAGTGTTGTCCTGTCTGTTTCAAATGTTATGGTTATTTTGGAAACTTTTCCGTGTCGAAAAGTTGAGACCATTTGCTCCAGAACAAGTCAAGTTGGTCAGGTTGTTTAGCAGACAGATGTAGCCCATAATATTTTAATATACTGTTTTACACTGAGTGTTGTATAGAATTGACTGTAACTGGATTGTATTTTCTCTCTCTGTTGTTACCCTTTCACTGTCTGTCTAGCTCTGGTCACAACAATCAGTCAATCAGTCAATCAGTCAATCAGGCAGTAATCAATATTCAATCAGTCAATCTAATCAGTCAATCAGTCAATCAGGCAGTAATCAATCGTCAATCAATCAGTCAATCAGTCCAGTCAATCAGTCAATCAGTCAATCAGTCAATCAAATCAATAAGTCAGTCAATTAGTCAATCATTGTATTTTATATAACATTGTGCATGTCTCTCTCTTTGCCCTGTATTGTATTAAAATGTAACGGTGGATTTGTGTCCGTCTCTGTGTATAGTTTCCACTGCTAAGCTGCTGCCAGCTACAGTGAGTTGTACAGTAATAAGAGGACCATGCTGTGTGACATGAGGACACCCTATGAGGGAGGGAGCAGAGGGAGGTGACCCAGGACAACCTATGAGGAGGAGAAGAGGAGGTGACCAGGATTCATAAAGGACAACCTATGAGGAGGGAGAAGAGGAGGTGACCCAGGATTCATAAAGGACAACCTATGAGGAGAGAGAAG
>NW_027001612.1:0-7277 GCF_036934945.1 Oncorhynchus masou masou
GAGTGGTGTCGCTGCATGGTTAGGGTGATGTCACTGCATGGTTACGGTGATGTCACTGTATGGTTAGAATGGTGTCACTGCATGGTTACGGTGATGTCACTGCATGGTTAGAGTGGTGTCGCTGCATGGTTACAGTGATGTCACTGCATGGTTTGCGTGGTGTCACTGCATGGTTACGGTGATGTCACTTCATGGTTAGAGTGGTGTCACTGCATATTTCGTTCTCACAAGTTCACATCTGCACCTACAGTTGAAGTCGGAAGTTTACATACACCTTAGCCAAATACATTTAACCTAAGTTTTTCACAATTCCTGACATTTAATCCCAGTAATAATTCCCTCTCTTAGGTCAGTTAGGATCACCACTTTATTTTAAGGAATGTGAAATAATAATAGAGAGAATTATTTATTTCAGCTTTTATTTATTTCATCACATTCCCAGTGGGTCAGAAGTTTACATACACTCAATTAGTATTTGGTAGCATTGCCGTTAAATTGTTAAATTGGGTCAAACGTTTTGGGTAGCCTTCCACATGCTTCCCACAATAAGTTGGGTGAATTTTGGCCCGTTCCTCCTGACAGAGCTGGTGTAACTGAGTCAGGTTTGTAGGCCTCCTTGCTCGCTCACGCTTTTTCAGTTCTGCCCACAAATTTTCTTTAGGGTTGAAGTCAGTGTTTTGTGATGGCCACTCCAAATCCGTGACTTTGTTGTCCTTAAACTATTTTGCTACAACTTTGGAAGTTTGCTTGGGGTCATTGTCCATTTGGAAAACCCATTTGCGACCAAGCTTTAACTTCCTGACTGATATCTTGCTTCAATATATGCACACAATTGTCCTTCCTCATGAGCCATCTATTTTGTGAAGTGCACCAGTCCCTCCTGCAACAAAGCACCCCCACAACATGATGCTGTCACCCCGTGCTTCACTGTTGGGATGGTGTTCTTCGGCTTGCAAGCCTCCCCCTTTTTCCTTCAAACATAACAATGGTTATTATGGCCAAACAGTTCTATTTTGTTTCATCAGACCAGAGGAAATTTCTCCGAAAAGTACGATCTTTGTCCCCATGTGCAGTTGCAAACCGTTGTCTGGCTTTTTTTATTGCGGTTTTGGAACAGTGGATTCTTCCTTGCTGAGCGGCCTTTCAGGTTATGTCGATATAAGACTTGTTTTACTGTGGATATAACTTTTGAACTTGTTTCCTCCAGCATCTTCACAAGGTCCTTTGCTGTTGTTCTGGGATTGATTTGCACTTTTCGCACCAAAGTACGTTCATCTCTAGGAGACACAACGCATATCCTTCCTGAGCGGTATGACGGCTGCGTGGTCCCATGGTGTTTATACTTGCGTACTATTGTTTGTACAGATGAAACCATTAAAACCAGTTTTAATGACGTCAACCTAAGTGTATGTAAACTTCCGACTTCAACTGTACAGCCGTAGCCAAAAGTTTTGAGAATGACACAAATATTAATTTTCACAAAGTTTGCTGCTTCCGTGTCTTTAGATATTTTTGTCAGATGTTACTATGGAATACTGAAGTATAATTACAAGCATTTCATAAGTGTCAAAGGCTTTTATTGACAATTACATGAAGTTGATGCAAAGAATCAATATTATCAAGACCTCTGCAATCTGCCCTGGCATCCTGTCAATTAACTTCTGGGCCACATACTGACTGATGGCAGCCCATTCTTGCATAATCAATGATTGGATTTTGTCAGAATTTGTGGGTTTTGTTTGTCCAGCCGCCTCTTGAGGATTGACCACAAGTTCTCAATGGGATTAAGGTCTGGGGAGTTTCCTGGCCATGGACCCAAAATATCGATGTTTTGTTCCCCAAGCCACTTAGTTATCACTTTTGACTTATGGCAAGGTGCTCCATCATGCTGGAAAAGGCATTGATTGTCACCAAACTGTTCCTGGATGGTTGGGAGAAGATGCTCTCGGAGGATGTGTTGGTACCATTCTTTATTCATGGCTGTGTTCTTAGGCAAAATTGTGAGTGAGCCCACTCCCTTGGCTGAGTAGCAACCCCACACATGAATGGTCTCAGGATGCTTTACTGTTGGCATGACACAGGACTGAGGGTAGCGCTCACCTTGTCTTCTCCGGACAAGCTTTTTTCCGGATGCCCCAAACAATCGGAAGAGGATTCACCAGAGAAAATGACTTTACCCCAGTCCTCAGCAGTCCAATCCCTATACCTTTTGCAGAATATCAGTCTGACCCTGATGTTCTTCCTGGATAGAAGTGGCTTCTTTGCTGCCCTTGTTGACACCAGGCCATCCCCAAAAGTCTTCGCCTCACTGTGCGTGCAGATGCACTCACACCTGCCTGCTGACATTCCTGAGCAAGCTCTGTACTGGTGGTGCCCTGATTCCGCAGCTGAATCAACTTTCTTGGGCACCCTGAAGCCTTCTTCACAACAATTGAACCTATCTCCTTGAAGTTCTTGATGATCCGATAAATGGTTGATTTAGGTGCAATCTTACTGGCATCAATATCCTTGCCTGTGAAGCCCTTTTGTGCAAAGCAATGATGACGGCACGTGTTTCCTTGCAGGTAACCATGTTTGACAGAGGAAGAACAACGATTTCAAGCACCACCCTCCTTTTGAAGCTTCGGGAGAGTGATCTCCAGCCTTGTCATCGTCAACACTCACACGTGTTAATAAGAGAATCATCGACATGGTGTCAGCTGGTCCTTTTGTTGCAGTGCTGAAATGCAGTAGAAATGTTTTTGGAGGATTCAGTTCATTTGCATGGCAAAGAGGGACTTTGCAATTATTTGCAATTCATCTCATCACTCTTCATAACATTCTGGAGTATATGCAAATTTCCATCATACAAAATGAGGCAGCAGGCTTTGTGAAAATGTATATTTGTGTCATTCTCAAAACGTTTGGCCATGACTGTATATCCCCAGAGTCTGTGTGTTGTCAGCACCCTGTAAATGTTCATTATGTGTTGTTAGGACCCTGTATATGTTCATTATCTGTTGTTAGGACCCTGTATATGTTCACTGTGTGTTGTTAGCACCCTGTAAATGTTCATTATGTGTTGTTAGGACCCTGTATATGTCCACTGTGAGTTGTCAGCACCCTGTATATGTTCATTATCTGTTGTTAGGACCCTGTATATGTTCACTGTGTGTTGTCAGCACCCTGCATATGTTCATTATCTGTTGTTAGGACTCTGCATATGTTCACTGTGTGTTGTCAGCACCCAGCATATGTTCATTATCTGTTGTTAGGACCCTGTATATGTTCATTATCTGTTGTTAGCACCCTGTATGTGTTCATTATCTGTTGTTAGGACCCTGTATATGTTCACTGTGTGTTGTCAGCACCCTGCATATGTTCATTATTTGTTTTTAGTACCATGTACAGTGGGGCAAAAAAGTATTTAGTCAGCCACCAATTGTGCTAGTTCTCCCACTTAAAAAGATGAGAGAGGCCTGTAATTTTCATCATAGGTACACAATGAGAAAAATGAGAGAAAAAAATCCAGAAAATCACATTGTAGGATTTTTTATGAATTTATTTGCAAATTATGGTGGAAAATAAGTATTTGGTCAATAACAAAAGTTTATCTCAATACTTTGTTATATACCCTTTGTTGGCAATGACAGAGGTCAAACGTTTTCTGTAAGTCTTCACAAGGTTTTCACACACTGTTGCTGGTATTTTGGCCCATTCCTCCATGCAGATCTCCTCTAGAGCAGTCATGTTTTGGGTCTGTTGCCAGGGCAACACGGACTTTCAACTCCCTCCAAAGATGTTCTATGAGGTTGAGATCTGGAGACTGGCTAGGCCACTCCAGGACCTTGAAATGCTTCTTACGAAGCCACTCCTTCATTGCCCGGGCGGTGGGTTTGGGATCATTGTCATGCTGAAAGACCCAGCCATGTTTCATCTTCAATGCCCTTGCTGATGGAAGGAGGTTTTCACTCAAAATCTCACGATACATGGCCCCATTCATTCTTTCCTTTACACGGATCAGTCGTCCTGGTCCCTTTGCAGAAAAACAGCCCAAAAGCATGATGTTTCCACCCCCATGCTTCACAGTAGGTATGGTGTTCTTTGGATGCAACTCAGCATTCTTTGTCCTCCAAACACGACGAGTTGAGTTTTTACCAAAAGGTTATATTTTGGTTTCATCTGACCATATGAAATTCTCCCAAACTTCTTCTGGATCATCCCAAATGCTCTCTAGCAAACTTCAGACGGGCCTGGACATGTACTGGCTTAAGCAGGGGGACACGTCTGGCACTGCAGGATTTGAGTCCCTGGCGGCGTAGTGTGTTACTGATGGTAGGCTTTGTTACTTTGGTCACAGCTCTCTGCAGGCCATTCACTAGGTCCCCCCGTGTGGTTCTGGGATTTTTGCTCAACTGTTCTTGTGATCATTTTGACCCCACGGGTGGAGCCCCAGATCGAGGGAGATTATCAGTGGTCTTGTATGTCTTCCATTTCCTAATAATTGCTCCCACAGTTGATTTCTTCAAACCAAGCTGCTTACCTATTGTAGATTCAGTCTTCCCAGCCTGGTGCAGGTCTACAATTTTGTTTCTGGTGTCCTTTGACAGCTCTTTGGAGTGTGATTGTTTGAGGTTGTGGACAGGTGTCTTTGATACTGATAACAAGTTCAAACAGGTGCCATTAATACAGGTAATGAGTGGAGGGCAGAGGAGCCTCTTAAAGAAGAAGTTACAGGTCTGTGAGAGCCAGAAATCTTGCTTGTTTGTAGGTGACCAAATACTTATTTTCCACCCTAATTTGCAAATTAATTAATTAAAAATCCTACAATGTGATTTTCTGGATTTTTTTTCTCATTTTGTCTGTCATAGTTGAAGTGTACCTATGATGAAAATTACAGGCCTCTCTCATCTTTTTAAGTGGGAGAACTTGCACAATTGGTTGCTGACTAAATACTTTTTTGCCCCACTGTATATGTTAATTATGTGTTGCTAGCACCCTGTTTATGTTCATTGTGTTGTTAGTGCCCTGTTTATGTTAGGCCTGGATTCAATCTGAGCGCTCTATATGACAATGTGGCCTTTAAATGTAATGATACTGCATCCATATAGATCACATTCAGAGTAAACGATGCAGATGACAGCTCAATTGGAAATTACCTATAAATGCCAAGCACACTATAGTGCTGTTTCGGATTGAACCCTGGCTTGAATGTGTTATGTGTACCCTGTTTATGGGTTGTTGCCTGTCGTGTTTATGTGATGTTGTCTGTAGTGTTTATGTGATGTTGTCTGTAGTGTTTATGTGATGTTGTCTGTAGTGTTTATGTGATGTTGTCTGTAGTGTTTATGTGTTGTTGTCTGTAGTGTTTATGTGTTGTTGTCTGTAGTGTTTATTAGAGGTCGACCGATTAATCGGAATTGCCGATTAATTAGGGCCGATTTCAAGTTTTCATAACAATCGGAAATCGGTATTTTTGGGCGCCAATTTGCCGATTTTTTTAAATATATTTTTTTACGCTTTTATTTAATCTTTATTTAACTAGGCAAGTCAGTTAAGAACACATTCTTATTTTCAATGACGGCCTAGGAACGGTGGGTTAACTGCCTCGTTCAGGGGCAGAAAGACAGATTTTCACATTGTCAGCTCGGGGGATCCAATCTTGCAACCTTATAGTTAACTAGTCCAACTCAATAACGACCTGCCTCTCTCTCGTTGCACTCCAGAAGGAGACTGCCTGTTACGCAAATGCAGTAAGCCAATGTAATGTAAGTTGCTAGCTATCATTAAACTTATCTTATAAAAAACAATCAATCATAATCACTAGTTAACTACACATGGTTGATTATTATTGATTATCTAGTGTGTCCTGTGTTGCATATAATCTGACTGAGCATCAAGTAGCTAGGTATCTGACTGAGCGGTGGTAGGCAGAAGCAGGCGCTTAAACATTCATTCAAACAGCACTTTCGTGCGTTTTGCCAGCAGCTCTTCGTTGTGCATCAAGCATTGCGCTGATTATGACTTCAAACCTATCAACTCTGGAAATGAGGCTGGTGTGACCGAAGTGAAATGGCTGGTTAGTTAGCGTTCGCTAATAGCGTTTCAAACTTCACTCGCTCTGAGCCTTGGGGTGGTTGTTTCCCTTGCTCCGCATGGGTAACGCTGATTCGATGTGGTGGCTGTTGTCGTTGTGTTGCTGGTTCAAGCCCAGGGAGGAGCGAGGAGAGGGACGGAAGCTATACTGTTACACTGGCAATACTAAAGTGCCTATAAGAACATCCAATAGTCAAAGGTTAATGAAATACAAATGTTATAGAGAGAAATAGTCCTATAATAACTACAAGCTAAAAATTCTTACCTGGGAATATTGAAGACTCATGTTAAAAGGAACCACCAGCTTTCATATGTTCTCATGTTCTGAGCAAGGAACTGAAACGTTAGCTTTCTTACATAGCACAGATTGCACTTTTACATTCTTCTCCAACACTTTGTTTTTGCATATTTAAACCAAATTGAACATGTTTCATTATCTACTTGAAGCTAAATTGATTTTATTGATGTATTATATTAAGTTAAAGTGTTAATTCAGTATTGTTGTAATTGTCATTATTACAAATACATTTAAAAAAAGTTATTTTATTTTAAATCGGCATCGGCTTTTTGGCCCTCCAATAATCGGTATCGGCGTAGAAAAATCATAATCGGTCGACCCGTAGTGTTTATTTGATGTTGTCTGTTATGTTTATGTGATGTTGTCTGTCGTGTTTATGTGATGTTGTCTGTAGTGTTTATGTGATGTTGTCTGTAGTGTTTATGTGATGTTGTCTGTATGTGATGTTGTCTGTCGTGTTTATGTGATGTTGTCTGTAGTGTTTATGTGATGTTGTCTGTAGTGTTTATGTGATGTTGTCTGTCGTGTTTATGTGATGTTGTATGTAGTGTTTATGTGTTGTTGTCTGTAGTGTTTATGTGATGTTGTCTGTAGTGTTTATGTGTTGTCTGTAGTGTTTATGTGTTGTTGTCTGTAGTGTTTATGTGTTGTTGTCTGTAGTGTTTATGTGTTGTTGTCTAGTGTTTATGTGATGTTGTCTGTCGTGTTTATGTGTTGTTGTCTGTAGTGTTTATGTGATGTTGTCTGTAGTGTTTATGTGATGTTGTCTGTCGTGTTTATGTGTTGTTGTCTGTAGTGTTTATGTGATGTTGTCTGTAGTGTTTATGTGATGTTGTCTGTAGTGTTTATGTGTTGTTGTCTGTAGTGTTTATGTGTTGTTGTCTGTAGTGTTTATGTGTTGTTG
>NW_027001613.1:0-7275 GCF_036934945.1 Oncorhynchus masou masou
AACACTGGTCTGTGGTCTGAGGGGGTGTGGTACATAACACTGGTCTGAGCGGGTGTGGTACATAACACTGGTCTGGGTCTGAGGGTGTGGTACATAACACTGGTCTGTGGTCTGAGGGTGTGGTACATAACACTGGTCTGAGGTCTGGGGTGTGGTACATAACACTGGTCTAAGGGGGTTTCGTGCATAACACTGGTCTGAGGGGGTGTCGTACATAACACTGGTCTGAGGTCTGGAGGGGGTGCGGCATATGCCATAACACCGGTCTGAGGGGGGGTGTGGTACATAACACTGAGTCTGAGGGTGTCTGCCACAACACTGGTCTGTGGTCCGGAGGGGCGTGGCATACATAACACCGGTCTGAGGGGGTGTCGGTCACATCACTTGGCCTGAGGGGGTGTCGTACATAACACTGGTCTGGAGGGGTGTCGACTACACTGGTTCAGTGTGGTCATACATAACACTGGTCTGAGGGGTGTCGCGACATAACACTGGTCTGAGGGGGTGCCGTACTACAACACTAGTCTGAGGGGGTACGTCGTCGTATAACACTGGTCTGTGGTCTGAGGGGTGTCATTATACATAACACTGGTCTGAGGGGGTGTCGTACATAACACTGGTCTGAGGGGGTGTCGGTACATAACACTGGTCTGAGGGGGTGTCGTAAATAACACTGGTCTGAGGGGGTGTCGACATAACACTGGTCTGAGGGGGTGTCGTGAATAACACTGGTCTGAGGGGGTGTCATACATAACACTGGTCTGTGGTCTGAGGGGGTGTCGTATATAACACTGGTCTGAGGTCTGAGGGGTGTCGTACATAACACTGGTCTGAGGGGGTGTCAGTACATAACACTGGTCTGAGGGGGTGTCAGTACATAACACTGGTCTGTGGTCTGAGGGGGTGTCGTACATAACACTGGTCTGGGTCGAGGGGGTGTCGTACATAACACTGGTCTGAGGGGGTGCGGTATCATAACACTGGTCTGAGGGGTGTCGTACATAACACTGGTCTGAGGGGTGTCGTACATAACACTGGTCTGAGTGGGGTGTCGTGACATAACACTGGTCTGTGGCTGAGGGGGTGTCGTACATAACACTGGTCTGAGGGGGTGTCATACATAACACTGGTCTGGAGGGGGTGTCATTCATAACACTGGTCTGAGGCTGGGTGCCGTACATAACACTGGTCTGAGGGGTGTCATACATAACACTGGTGTGAGGGGGTGTCATAAATAACACTGGTCTGTAGCTGAGGGGTGTTATACATAACACTGGTCTGTGGGGGTGTCATAAATAACACTGGTCAGTCGTCTGAGGGGGTGTCGTATATAACACAGGTCTGTGGTCTGAGGGGGTGTCGTACATAACACTGGTCTGAGGGGGTGTCGTAAATAACACTGGTCTGAGGGGGTGTCATACATAACACTGGTCTGTGGTCTGAGGGGGTGTCGTACATAACACTGGTCTGTGGTCTGAGGGGGTGTCATACATAACATCTGGTCTGAGGGGTGTCGTACATAACACTGGTCTGTGGTCTGAGGGGTGTCGCATATAACACTGGTCTGTGGTCTGAGGGGTGTCGTACATAACACTGGTCTGAGGGGGTGTCAAATAACACTGGTCTGAGGGGGTGTCGTACATAACACTGGTCTGTGGTCTGAGGGGGTGTCGTACATAACACTGGTCTGAGGTCTGAGGGGGTGTCGTACATAACACTGGTCTGAGGGGGTGTCGTACATAACACTGGTCTGTGGTCTGAGGGGGTGTCAGTACATAACACTGGTCTGTGGTCTGAGGGGTGTCGACATAACACTGGTCTGAGGGGGTGTCGTAAATAACACTGGTCTGAGGGGGTGTCATACATAACACTGGTCTGTGGTCTGAGGGGGTGTCGTATATAACACTGGTCTGAGGTCTGAGGGGGTGTCGTACATAACACTGGTCTGAGGGGTGTCGATATAACACTGGTCTGAGGGGGTGTTGTACATAACACTGGTCTGTGGTCTGAGGGGGTGTCATACATAACACTGGTCTGAGGGGGTGTCATAAATAACACTGGTCTGAGGGGGGCACATAACACTGGTCTGAGGGGTGTCAAATAACACTGGTCTGAGGGGGTGTCGCATACACACCTGAGGGGTGTCATAAATAACACTGGTCTGTGGTCTGAGGGGGTGTCGATATAACACGGGTCACTGTCTGAGGGGGTGTCGGCTACAACATTGGTCTGAGGGGGTGTCATACATAACACTGGTCTGGAGGGGGTGTCATACATAACACTGGTCTGAGGGGGTGTCGCATACACTGGTCTGAGGGGTGTTATACATAACACTGGTCTGAGGGGGTGTTATGTACATAACACTGGTCTGTGGTCTGAGGGGGTGTCATACATAACACTGGTCTGAGGGGGTGTCGACATAACACTGGTCTGTGGTCTGAGGGGGTGTCATACATAACACTGGTCTGAGGGGTGTCATACATACCACTGGTCTGAGGGGGTGTCGTACATAACACTGGTCTGAGGGGGTGTTATACATAACACTGGTCTGAGGGGGGTGTCTGTCTGGAGGGGGTGTCATACATAACACTGGTCTGAGGTCTGAGGGGGTGGACATAACACTGGTGAGGGGGGCTGACATAACACTGGTCTGAGGGGTAGACATAACACTGGTCTTGTTATAACAAAAAACAAGAAAAACAGATTGGTTGTAATAAAATATAAAATAAAAAACAACCAATCTTATTAGAATTATTCACTTTCCTGGTTTTATGGTGACAACGCCCTGGCGCCCATACAATGCAACTTCTGAGATTTGTCAATACAATCTGATTTGTAAAAGGGTTCCAATTATGTTTATAAAATGTAGGCCTATTTAGGAGTACAGAAACTGTGAGAGGCCATTCTCTGTCTCTTTTATATTGATCGTTGTCCACCTCCTGTTAACAGTTTGGATGTGCGTGAACCCTCCATAGTCTGTTGTTTGAATACTGTACGCCCACTGGGAGATATGAGGGTGTCTGTAAGTGAGGAAGTACAGTGTCTGTAAGTGTGACAAGTACAGTGTCTGTAAGTGAGGAAGTACAGTTCCCGCTCAGCCCAGTCAAAACTGTTCGCTGCTCTGGCCCCCCAATGGTGGAACAAACCTCACGACGCCAGGACAGCGGAGTCAATCACCACCTCTCCGGAGACACCTGAAACCCCACCTCTTCAAGGAATACCTAGGATAGGGATAAAGTAATCCTTCTCACCCCCACAGCCCCCTTAATGATTTAGATGCACTATTGTAAAGTGGCTGTTCCACTGATGTCAGAAGGTGAATTCACTAATTTGTAAGTCGCTTCTGGATAAGAGCGTCTGCTAAATGACTTAAATGTAAATGTAATGTAAATGACACAGCCTATGTTTAAACAAGTTGTTGTTTGCTTTTTGTTTAGGGGAATTTGATTCAAATGATTTGTTCTCTTTTTTAGGCCTTATCAATTATGAATTGAATCTGGCTTATTCACAATGGCATGTCCATGCTCAGCCATAATGTAATTTACAGTGGGCCCTAACCCTTATATCAGTGCGAATGATACGGAAGCCGTGCAATTACTTAGAAAAATGCAGACTGCAAATGCGTTCAAGTTCACGCATTTAACAAAGCTAGGTCTACATTTCGTTATTTCGCTTCTGTAAGCCTTAAGTTAACAAACTATTTTAAAAAACTAACATTGGAATTGAGTTGTTTGCACGGTAAATACACAAAAGACTGTAAAACTTGAAGTATCCGCCTATTTCGCCATGGAGCACGTGCCTCCTGATTGCCAGTGAGGGTCCCAAAGCCTCGACACACCCACATCGTGTTTATTCATTAAACCAACCGTTTCGTGCCAACGCCAGCAAGTGTACGATAATTGTGATAGTGAAAATATTTTCTGACAAACCCTGATCCCATAACGCTATAACTTACGCATCCATTTACCATTACGTTGTTAAGTTTGTTCAAATACAGCCCCCTATGAGTCTGTTTACAGCATTGGTGAGTAAAGTAGTCTTACCGGGAGTTAGATTACAACGCCGCCTCCTGCTGATCTAAAGCTCACTCGAGTCATGCAGACCTCAGTCAAATACAAGACAACTCTGGGTCAAATACATGATATGAAAGATTATCTGAGGTGTGCCTGATGATTCATTTTGGAGTTTGCACTTCAAAAAACACTGTAGCCTGTCAGAGAAACTAAACCAAGATTGAATTTTAGAAACACGACACAAGAAGGTGTAACGGAAAGTGTGTCTGTTTCTGTTTCTGCATCGAACCTTAATACCTGTCCTGTGTTTTATTGACAGTACTGTGGCAGATTGGAACAAGAGGGTGTTACGGAAACAGTGTTTCTGCATCGAACCTTAATAGCCTGTCCTGTGTTTTATTGACAGTACTGTGGCAGATTGGAACAAGAGGGTGTTACGGAAACAGTGTTTCTGCATCGAACCTTAATACCTGTCCTGTGTTTTATTGACAGTACTGTGGCAGATTGGAACAAGAGGGTGTTACGGAAACAGTGTTTCTGCATCGAACCTTAATACCTGTCCTGTGTTTTATTGACAGTACTGTGGCAGATTGGAACAAGAGGGTGTTACGGAAACAGTGTTTCTGCATCGAACCTCAATACCTGTCCTGTGTTTTATTGACAGTACTGTGGCAGATTGGAACAAGAGGGTGTTACGGAAACAGTGTTTCTGCATCGAACCTTAATACCTGTCCTGTGTTTTATTGACAGTACTGTGGCAGATTGGAACAAGAGGGTGTTACGGAAACAGTGTTTCTGCATCGAACCTTAATACCTGTCCTGTGTTTTATTGACAGTACTGTGGCAGATTGGAACAAGAGGGTGTTACGGAAACAGTGTTTCTGCATCGAACCTTCATTACCTGTCCTGTGTTTTATTGACAGTACTGTGGCAGATTGGAACAAGAGGGTGTTACGGAAACAGTGTTTCTGCATCGAACCTTAATACCTGTCCTGTGTTTTATTGACAGTACTGTGGCAGATTGGAACAAGAGGGTGTTACGGAAACAGTGTTTCTGCATCGAACCTTAATACCTGTCCTGGTGTTTTATTGACAGTACTGTGGCAGATTGGAACAAGAGGGTGTTACGGAAACAGTGTTTCTGCATCGAACCTTAATACCTGTCCTGTGTTTTATTGACAGTACTGTGGCAGATTGGAACAAGAGGGTGTTACGGAAACAGTGTTTCTGCATCGAACCTCAATACCTGTCCTGTGTTTTATTGACAGTACTGTGGCAGATTGGAACAAGAGGGTGTTACGGAAACAGTGTTTCTGCATCGAACCTTAATACCTGTCCTGTGTTTTATTGACAGTACTGTGGCAGATTGGAACAAGAGGGTGTTATGGAAACAGTGTTTCTGCATCTAACCTTAATACCTGTCCTGTGTTTTATTGACAGTACTGTGGCAGATTGGAACAAGAGGGTGTTACGGAAACAGTGTTTCTGCATCTAACCTTAATACCTGTCCTGTGTTTTATTGACAGTACTGTGGCAGATTGGAACAAGAGGGTGTTACGGAAACAGTGTTTCTGCATCGAACCTTAATACCTGTCCTGTGTTTTATTGACAGTACTGTGGCAGATTGGAACAAGAGGGTGTTACGGAAACAGTGTTTCTGCATCGAACCTTAATACCTGTCCTGTGTTTTATTGACAGTACTGTGGCAGATTGGAACAAGAGGGTGTTATGAAACAGTGTTTCTGCATCGAACCTTAATACCTGTCCTGTGTTTTATTGACAGTACTGTGGCAGATTGGAACAAGAGGGTGTTACGGAAACAGTGTTTCTGCATCGAACCTTAATACCTGTCCTGTGTTTTATTGACAGTACTGTGGCAGATTGGAACAAGAGGGTGTTACGGAAACAGTGTTTCTGCATCGAACCTTAATACCTGTCCTGTGTTTTATTGACAGTACTGTGGCAGATTGGAACAAGAGGGTGTTACGGAAACAGTGTTTCTGCATCGAACCTTAATACCTGTCCTGTGTTTTATTGACAGTACTGTGGCAGATTGGAACAAGAGGGTGTTACGGAAACAGTGTTTCTGCATCGAACCTTAATACCTGTCCTGTGTTTTATTGACAGTACTGTGGCAGATTGGAACAAGAGGGTGTTACGGAAACAGTGTTTCTGCATCGAACCTTAATACCTGTCCTGTGTTTTATTGACAGTACTGTGGCAGATTGGAACAAGAGGGTGTTACTGGAAACAGTGTTTCTGCATCGAACCTTAATACCTGTCCTGTGTTTTATTGACAGTACTGTGGCAGATTGGAACAAGAGGGTGTTACGGAAACAGTGTTTCTGCATCGAACCTTAATACCTGTCCTGTGTTTTATTGACAGTACTGTGGCAGATTGGAACAAGAGGGTGTTACGGAAACAGTGTTTCTGCATCGAACCTTAATACCTGTCCTGTGTTTTATTGACAGTACTGTGGCAGATTGGAACAAGAGGGTGTTACGGAAACAGTGTTTCTGCATCTAACCTTAATACCTGTCCTGTGTTTTATTGACAGTACTGTGGCAGATTGGAACAAGAGGGTGTTACGGAAACAGTGTTTCTGCATCGAACCTTAATACCTGTCCTGTGTTTTATTGACAGTACTGTGGCAGATTGGAACAAGAGGGTGTTACGGAAACAGTGTTTCTGCATCGAACCTAATACCTGTCCTGTGTTTTATTGACAGTACTGTGGCAGATTGGAACAAGAGGGTGTTACGGAAACAGTGTTTCTGCATCGAACCTTAATACCTGTCCTGTGTTTTATTGACAGTACTGTGGCAGATTGGAACAAGAGGGTGTTACGGAAACAGTGTTTCTGCATCGAACCTTAATACCTGTCCTGTGTTTTATTGACAGTACTGTGGCAGATTGGAACAAGAGGGTGTTACGGAAACAGTGTTTCTGCATCGAACCTTAATACCTGTCCTGTGTTTTATTGACAGTACTGTGGCAGATTGGAACAAGAGGGTGTTACGGAAACAGTGTTTCTGCATCGAACCTTAATACCTGTCCTGTGTTTTATTGACAGTACTGTGGCAGATTGGAACAAGAGGGTGTTACGGAAACAGTGTTTCTGCATCGAACCTTAATACCTGTCCTGTGTTTTATTGACAGTACTGTGGCAGATTGGAACAAGAGGGTGTTACGGGAAACAGTGTTTCTGCATCGAACCTCAATAAAGGATCGGACACTTTTTTTCAATTTTCGCCTAAAATGT
>NW_027001614.1:0-7275 GCF_036934945.1 Oncorhynchus masou masou
ACTGGATATCAGACACAACATCTACCTATAGCCCCCCTGGATATCAGACACAACATCTACCTATAGCCCCCTGGACATCAGACACAACATCTACCTGTAGCCCCCTGAATATCAGACACAACATCTACCTATAGCCCCCTGAATATCAGACACAACATCTACCTGTAGCCCTCCTGGATATCAGACACAACATCTACCTGTAGCCCCCTGGATATCAGACACAACATCTACCTGTAGCCCCTGGATATCAGACACAACATCTACCTATAGCCCCTGGATATCAGACACAACATCTACCTGTAGCCCCTGGATATCAGACACAACATCTACCTGTAGCCCCTGGATATCAGACACAACATCTACCTGTAGCCCCTGGATATCAGAGCACAACATCTACCTATAGCCCCTGGATATCAGACACAACATCTACCTGTAGCCCCCTGAATATCAGACACAACATCTACCTGTAGCCCCTGAATATCAGACACAACATCTACCTATAGCCCCCTGGATATCAAACACAACATCTACCTGTGGCCCCCTGAATATCAGACACAACATCTACCTGTAGCCCCCTGAATATCAGACACAACATATACCTGTAGCCCCTCTGGATATCAGACACAACATCTACCTGTAGCCCCTCTGAATATCAGACACAACATCTACCTGTAGCCCCACCGGATATCAGACACAACATCTACCTGTAGCCCCTCTGGATATCAGACACAACATCTACCTGTAGTCCCCCTGGATATCAGACACAACATCTACCTGTAGCCCCCTGGATATCAGACACAACATCTACCTGTAGCCCCCTGAATATCAGACACAACATCTACCTGTAGCCACCTGAATATCAGACACAACATCTACCTGTAGCCCCCTGGATATCAGACACAACATCTACCTGTAGCCCCCTGAATATCAGACACAACATCTACCTGTAGCCCCACCGGATATCAGACACAACATCTACCTGTAGCCCCCTGGATATCAGACACAACATCTACCTGTAGCCCCACTGGATATCAGACACAACATCTACCTGTAGCCCCCTGGATATCAGACACAACATCTACCTGTAGCCCCCTGGATATCAGACACAACATCTACCTGTAGCCCCCTGGATATCAGACACAACATCTACCTGTAGCCCCCTGGATATCAGACACAACATCTACCTGTAGGATATAGACACAACATCTACCTGTAGCCCCTGAATATCAGACACAACATCTACCTGTAGCCACCTGGATATCAGACACAACATCTACCTGTAGCCCCCTGGATATCAGACACAACATCTACCTGTAGCCCCCTGGATATCAGACACAACATCTACCTGTAGCCCCTGAATATCAGACACAACATCTACCTGTAGCCCCCTGAATATCAGACACAACATCTACCTATAGCCCCCTGGATATCAGACACAACATCTACCTGTAGCCCCCTGGATATCAGACACAACATCTACCTGTAGCCCCCTGGATATCAGACACAACATCTACCTGTAGCCCCCTGGATATCAGACACAACATCTACCTGTAGCCCCCTGGATATCAGACACAACATCTACCTGTAGCCCCCTGGATATCAGACACAACATCTACCTGTAGCCCCCTGGATATCAGACACAACATCTACCTGTAGCCCCCTGGATATCAGACACAACATCTACCTGTAGCCCCCTGGATATCAGACACAACATCTACCTGTAGCCCCCTGGATATCAGACACAACATCTACCTGTAGCCCCCTGGATATCAGACACAACATCTACCTGTAGCCCCCTGAATATCAGACACAACATCTACCTGTAGCCCCCTGGATATCAGACACAACATCTACCTATAGCCCCCTGGATATCAGACACAACATCTACCTGTAGCCCCCTGGATATCAGACACAACATCTACCTGTAGCCCCCTGGATATCAGACACAACATCTACCTGTAGCCCCCTGGATATCAGACACAACATCTACCTATAGCCCCCTGGATATCAGACACAACATCTACCTGTAGCCCCCTGGATATCAGACACAACATCTACCTATAGCCCCCTGGATATCAGACACAACATCTACCTGTAGCCCCCTGGATATCAGACACAACATCTACCTGTAGCCCCCTGGATATCAGACACAACATCTACCTGTAGCCCCCTGGATATCAGACACAACATCTACCTGTAGCCCCTGGATATCAGACACAACATCTACCTGTAGCCCCCTGGATATCAGACACAACATCTACCTATAGCCCCCTGGATATCAGACACAACATCTACCTGTAGCCCCCTGAATATCAGACACAACATCTACCTATAGCCCCCTGAATATCAGACACAACATCTACCTGTAGCCCCCTGGATATCAGACACAACATCTACCTGTAGCCCCCTGGATATCAGACACAACATCTACCTGTAGCCCCCTGGATATCAGACACAACATCTACCTGTAGCCCCCTGGATATCAGACACAACATCTACCTGTAGCCCCCTGAATATCAGACACAACATCTACCTGTAGCCCCCTGAATATCAGACACAACATCTACCTGTAGCCCCCTGAATATCAGACACAACATCTACCTGTAGCCCCCTGGATATCAGACACAACATCTACCTGTAGCCCCCTGGATATCAGACACAACATCTACCTGTAGCCACCTGAATATCAGACACAACATCTACCTGTAGCCCCCTGGATATCAGACACAACATCTACCTGTAGCCCCTGAATATCAGACACAACATCTACCTGTAGCCCCCTGGATATCAGACACAACATCTACCTGTAGCCCCCTGAATATCAGACACAACATCTACCTGTAGCCCCTGAATATCAGACACAACATCTACCTGTAGCCCCCTGAATATCAGACACAACATCTACCTGTAGCCCCCTGGATATCAGACACAACATCTACCTATAGCCCCCTGGATATCAGACACAACATCTACCTGTAGCCCCCTGGATATCAGACACAACATCTACCTGTAGCCCCCTGAATATCAGACACAACATCTACCTGTAGCCCCCTGGATATCAGACACAACATCTACCTGTAGCCCCCTGAATATCAGACACAACATCTACCTGTAGCCCCCTGGATATCAGACACAACATCTACCTGTAGCCACCTGAATATCAGACACAACATCTACCTGTAGCCCCCTGACTATAAAACACAACATTTACCTGTAGCCACCTGAATATCAGACACAACATCTACCTGTAGCCCCCTGGATATCAGACACAACATCTACCTATAGCCCCACAGGATATCAGAGACAACATCTACCTGTAGCCCCCTGGATATCAGACACAACATCTACCTGTAGCCCCCTGGATATCAGACACAACATCTACCTGTAGCCACCTGAATATCAGACACAACATCTACCTGTAGCCCCCTGGATATCAGACACAACATCTACCTGTAGCCCCTGGATATCAGACACAACATCTACCTGTAGCCCCCTGGATATCAGACACAACATCTACCTGTAGCCTCCAGAATATCAGACACAACATCTACCTGTAGCCTCCAGAAAATCAGACACAACATCTACCTATAGCCCCACAGGATATCAGAGACAACATCTACCTATAGCCCCACCGGATATCAGAGACAACATCTACCTGTAGCCCCCTGGATATCAGACACAACATCTACCTGTAGCCACCTGGATATCAGACTCAACATCTACCTGTAGACACCTGGATATTAGACACAACATCTACCTGTAGCCACCTGGATATCAGACACAACATCTACCTGTATCCCCCTGGATATCAGACACAACATCTACCTGTAGCCCCCTGGATATCAGACACAACATCTAACTGTAGCCCCCTGAATATTAGACACAACATCTACCTGTAGCCACCTGGATATCAGACACAACATCTACCTGTAGCCCCCTGGATATCAGACACAACATCTACCTGTAGCCCCCTGGATATCAGACACAACATCTACCTATAGCCCCACCGGATATCAGAGACAACATCTACCTGTAGCCACCTGAATATCAGGCACAACATCTACCTAGAGCCCCACAGGATATCAGAGACAACATCTACCTATAGCCCCCTGGATATCAGACAAAACATCTACCTATAGCCCCACCGGATATCAGAGACAACATCTACCTGTAGCCCCTGGATATCAGACACAACATCTACTTATAGCCCCCTGGATATCAGACACAACATCTACCAAGAGCCCCTGGATATCAGAGACAACATCTACCTGTAGCCCCCTGGATATCAGACACAACATCTACCTGTAGCCCCCTGGATATCAGACACAGCATCTACCTGTAGCCCCCTGGATATCAGACACAACATCTACCAAGAGCCCCCTGGAGATCAGACACAACATCTCCTGTAGCCCCTGGATATCAGACACAACATGCTACCTGTAGCCCCCTGGATATCAGACACAACATGTACCTGTATCCCCCTGAATATTAGACACAACATCTACCTGTAGCCCCCTGGATATCAGACACAACATCTCCTGTAGCCCCTGGATATCAGACACAACATGTAACAGTATCCCCCTGAATATTAGACACAACATCTACCTGTAGCCCCCTGAATATTAGACACAACATCTACCTGTAGCCCACTGGATATCAGACTCAACATCTACCTATAGCCCCCCTGGATATCAGACACAACATCTACCTATAGCCCCCTGGACATCAAACACAACATCTACCTGTAGCCCCCTGAATACCAGACACAACATCTACCTATAGCCCCCTGAATATCAGACACAACATCTACCTGTAGCCCTCCTGGATATCAGACACAACATCTACCTGTAGCCCCTGGATATCAGACACAACATCTACCTGTAGCCCCTGGATATCAGACACAACATCTACCTATAGCCCCCCTGGATATCAGACACAACATCTACCTGTAGCCCCTGGATATCAGACACAACATCTACCTGTAGCCCCCTGAATACCAGACACAACATCTACCTATAGCCCCCTGAATATCAGACACAACATCTACCTATAGCCCCCTGGATATCAAACACAACATCTACCTGTGGCCCCCTGAATATCAGACACAACATCTACCTGTAGCCCCCTGAATATCAGACACAACATATACCTGTAGCCCCTCTGGATATCAGACACAACATATACCTGTAGCCCCTCTGGATATCAGACACAACATATACCTGTAGCCCCACCGGATATCAGACACAACATATACCTGTATCCCCTCTGGATATCAGACACAACATCTACCTGTATCCCCTCTGGATATCAGACACAACATCTACCTGTAGCCCCTCTGGATATCAGACACAACATCTACCTGTATCCCCTCTGGATATCAGACACAACATCTACCTGTAGCCACCTGAATATCAGACACAACATCTACCTGTAGCCCCCTGGATATCAGACACAACATCTACCTGTAGCCCCTCTGGATATCAGACACAACATCTACCTGTAGCCCACCGGATATCAGACACAACATATACCTGTAGCCCCCTGGATATCAGACACAACATCTACCTGTAGCCCCTCTGGATATCAGACACAACATCTACCTGTAGCCCCTCTGGATATCAGACACAACATCTACCTGTAGCCCCTCTGGATATCAGAGACAACATCTACCTGTAGCCCCCTGGATATCAGACACAACATCTACCTGTAGCCCCCTGGATATCAGACACAACATCTACCTGTAGCCACCTGAATATCAGACACAACATCTACCTGTAGCCCCCTGACTATAAAACACAACATTTACCTGTAGCCACCTGAATAACAGACACAACATCTACCTGTAGCCCCCTGGATATCAGACACAACATCTACCTATAGCCCCACAGGATATCAGAGACAACATCTACCTGTAGCCCCCTGGATATCAGACACAACATCTACCTGTAGCCCCCTGGATATCAGACACAACATCTACCTGTAGCCACCTGAATATCAGACACAACATCTACCTGTAGCCCCACCGGATATCAGAGACAACATCTACCTGTAGCCCCTGGATATCAGACACAACATCTACCTGTAGCCCCCTGGATATCAGACACAACATCTACCTGTAGCCTCCAGAATATCAGACACAACATCTACCTGTAGCCTCCAGAAAATCAGACACAACATCTACCTATAGCCCCACAGGATATCAGAGACAACATCTACCTATAGCCCCACCGGATATCAGAGACAACATCTACCTGTAGCCCCCTGGATATCAGACACAACATCTACCTGTAGCCACCTGGATATCAGACTCAACATCTACCTGTAGACACCTGGATATTAGACACAACATCTACCTGTAGCCACCTGGATATCAGACACAACATCTACCTGTATCCCCCTGGATATCAGACACAACATCTACCTGTAGCCCCCTGGATATCAGACACAACATCTACCTGTAGCCCCCTGAATATTAGACACAACATCTACCTGTAGCCACCTGGATATCAGACACAACATCTACCTGTAGCTCCCTGGATATCAGACACAACATCTACCTGTAGCCCCCTGGATATCAGACACAACATCTACCTATAGCCCCACCGGATATCAGAGACAACATCTACCTGTAGCCACCTGAATATCAGGCACAACATCTACCTAGTAGCCCCACAGGATATCAGAGACAACATCTACCTATAGCCCCCTGGATATCAGACAAAACATCTACCTATAGCCCCACCGGATATCAGAGACAACATCTACCTGTAGCCCCTGGATATCAGACACAACATCTACTTATAGCCCCCTGGATATCAGACACAACATCTACCTAGTAGCCCCCTGGATATCAGACGACAACATCTACCTGTAGCCCCTGGATATCAGACACAACATCTACCTGTAGCCCCTGGATATCAGACACAGCATCTACCTGTAGCCCCCTGGATATCAGACACAACATCTACCTAGAGCCCCTGGAGATCAGACACAACATCTCCTGTAGCCCCTGGATATCAGACACAACATGTACCTGTATCCCCCTGGAGATCAGACACAACATCTCCTGTAGCCCCCTGGATATCAGACACAACATGTACCTGTATCCCCCTGAATATTAGACACAACATCTACCTGTAGCCCCCCTGGATATCAGACACAACATCTCCTGTAGCCCCTGGATATCAGACACAACATGTAACAGTATCCCCCTGAATATTAGACACAACATCTACCTGTAGCCCCCTGAATATTAGACACAACATCTACCTGTAG
>NW_027001615.1:0-2500 GCF_036934945.1 Oncorhynchus masou masou
CACCTGGAGTTAACAAAAAGGCCCATGACAGCACACCTGGAGTAAACAAAAAGGCCCATGACAGCACGCCTGTTGGTGACAGCATCATGCTATGGGGATGCTTTTCAGCGGCAGGGACAGGGAGACTGGTAAGGATAGAGGGACCACACCTACTAATTCCAAATTGTATTTATTTAGACTATGTTATACATTGTAGAATAATGGTGAAGACATCAAAACGATGAAATAACACATATAGAATCATGTCGTAAGCAAAAAAAATGTTAAACAAATCGAAATATATTTGCCAGGACTATAGTGCTACAGGACTACAGGACTACAGGACTAAGGGACTACAGGACTACAGGGCTACATGACTACAGGACTACAGGACTACAGGACTATAGGGCTACAGGGCTACAGGACTACAGGACTACAGGGCTACATGACTACAGGACTACAGGACTACAGGACTATAGGGCTACAGGTCGACAGGACTATAGGGCTACAGGACTACAGGACTACAGGTCGACAGGACTATAGGGCTACAGGGCTACAGGGCTACAGGACTACAGGTCGACAGGACTATAGGGCTACAGGACTACAGGACTACAGGACTACAGGACTACAGGACTACAGGACTACAGGACTATAGGACTACATGACTACAGGACTACGGGACTACAGGACTACAGGACTACAGGACTACAGGACTATAGGACTACAGGACTACAGGGCTACAGGGCTACATGACTACAGGACTACAGGACTACAGGACTACAGGACTACAGGGCTACAGGACTACAGGACTATAGGGCTACAGGGCTACAGGACTACAGGACTGTAGGGCTACAGGGCTACAGGACTATAGGGCTACAGGGCTACAGGACTACAGGACTACAGGACTATAGGACTACATGACTACAGGACTACAGGACTGTAGGGCTACAGGGCTACAGGGCTACAGGACTATAGGGCTACAGGGCTACAGGGCTACAGGACTATAGGGCTGCAGGGCTACAGGGCTACAGGACTACAGGACTACAGGACTACAGGACTACAGGGCTACAGGACTACAGGACTACAGGACTACAGGACTATAGGGCTACAGGTCTAAAGGACTATAGGGCTACAGGGCTACAGGGCTACAGGACTACAGGACTACAGGACTACAGGGCTACAGGACTACAGGACTACAGGACTACAGGACTACAGGGCTACAGGACTACAGGACTACAGGGCTACAGGGCTACATGACTACAGGACTACAGGACTACAGGACTACAGGGCTACAGGACTATAGGACTATAGGGCTACAGGACTACAGGACTATAGGGCTACAGGACTACAGGACTACAGGACTACAGGACTATAGGGCTACAGGACTACAGGACTATAGGGCTACAGGACTATAGGGCTACAGGGCTACAGGACTACAGGACTACAGGACTACAGGACTATAGGACTATAGGGCTACAGGACTATAGGGCTACAGGGTTACAGGACTACAGGGCTACAGGACTACAGGACTACAGGGCTACAGGACTACAGGACTACAGGACTATAGGGCTACAGGACTACAGGACTACAGGACTACAGGACTATAGGGCTACAGGACTACAGGACTACAGGACTATAGGGCTACAGGACTACAGGACTAAAGGACTATAGGGCTACAGGACTACATGGCTACAGGGCTACAGGACTATAGGGCTACAGGGCTACAGGACTACAGGGCTACAGGACTTAAGGACTACAGGGCTACAGGACTACAGGACTACAGGACTATAGGGCTACAGGACTATAGGGCTACAGGACTACAGGACTACAGGGCTACAGGACTACATGACTACAGGACTACAGGACTATAGGCTACAGGACTACAGGACTACAGGACTATAGGGCTACAGGGCTACAGGACTACAGGACTACAGGATTACAGGGCTACAGGACTACAGGACTACAGGACTATAGGGCTACAGGGCTACAGGACTACAGGACTATAGGGCTACAGGGCTACATGACTATAGGACTATAGGGCTACAGGACTACAGGACTACAGGACTACAGGACTACAGGACTATAGGGCTACAGGGCTACATGACTATAGGACTATAGGGCTACAGGACTACAGGACTAGTGGACTACAGGATTGCAGGGCTACATGACTATAGGACTATAGGGCTACAAGGCTTCAGGACTATAGGTCTACAGGATTACAAGGCTAGAGGACTATAGGGCTACGGGGATACAGGGCTGAGGGACTACAGGACTACAGGGCTACAGGACTACAGTACTACAGGGCTACAGCACTACAGGTCTACAGGACTACAGGGCTAAGGGACTACAGGACTAAGGGACTACAGGACTACAGCGCTACAGGACTAGGGGCTACAGGGCTCCGGGGCTACAGGACTACAGGACTACCGTTCTACAGGACTATAGGGCTACAGGGCTACAGGACTACAGGGCTACAGGGCTACAGGGCTACAGGACTATAGGACTACAGGACTACAGGACT
>NW_027001616.1:0-7273 GCF_036934945.1 Oncorhynchus masou masou
AATATTTTTTTAAACAATAAAATGAAAAGAATAAAAGAGATAAAAACCCTTCTGGTGTTTGGCACTGCCATACATGGTAAATAACATCATTTGGGTTACTGAGTTTAATCCCTTTTTCTGCCATCAGCACAGTCTTCTCCACATCAAATAGTATTTAGCAAATTACCATTGACTCTGGGACCACGTCTTCCCTTTAAAACACCATCTGCAGTTGCCCCTCTTAAGACAATGTTTACAAATCAGGTCAATTTCTGCCTTGTGCTCAAGGTTTGGATCAATATCATCAAAAATGTATTTTTTAATATGGGTTGTTGGATTCTGGGTAAACTTTGAACATGGCTATACTAGAGACATGATAGATCAGAAGTAATATTATAGTATCTGCGGGGTGATAGAGAATGTTTGTTACATCAGAGTTCATGGTTATCTGTAGGAGACAGATGGCTTTGGAATGTGCTGGGTGGATGGGAGGAAGTCACGGAGTGCTATAGGTGAAGAGCTTTGGATTAGACATCAAGGGGGTTGAGGTCAGGTCACCTTAAGGGACGCAGAACGGTTGATTACGCTATCACTTCCTGTCAGAAGAGGACTGGCCACCCCACATAGCCTGGTTCCTCTCTAGGTTTCTTCCTAGGTTTTGGCTTTTCTAGGGAGTTTTTCCTAGCCACCGTGCTTCTACACCTGCATTGCTTGCTGTTTGGGGTTTTAGGCTGGGTTTCTGTACAGCACTTTGAGATATCAGCTGATGTACGAAGGGCTATATAAATAAATTTGATTTGATTTGATTTGTCAAACCATAAAATATGTTAGGATTGGAGAGAAGGTGAAATGTCTAAATTGGAGTACATACATAACATACGTAAATACGGTGGTGGAAACATGTGATGACTGAATGCAGCTGTAGCGACCCTTTGGGGAGAATTAAACTTGGTTAAGCTTCTCTAGTGTCCGTCGAGTTATTGACTCTGAAAATAAGAACCTAACAAGGTCAAATAGATTAGGATCAGTTTCCTTTCAGGATCAAGAGTTCAACCTCTCCATTCACCAGGGCATGCTTAGAATAGTGTCAACATCTTTAGTACACGCTTCTTTACCCCATGTCCATGAAGTCCAGCATAACATCCAAATTCATGAAACAATCAATCCATAATACATAGTTGTTCACTCATACAGTTAACATACAAATCAATTTGTCAGTTTTTAAAATAATCATTCAATTACCAATCATAATCAAAACCCAGTGTTCATCAGCACTAAAATTAAAATGCTTCAGTGATTCACATTTGTCCCAGTACTCAAAGTTAAAACCCCTCATTTCAGAGACAGTAGCCATAGAATGTAATTTATATTAATGTTGTAAAGTTAAAATGGTTGTTGATCAAACCTCAAATTGTGAATAAATTTTGTCCGGATAATAGAACAACCAGAGTTTGATAGTGGTGTTAAATACGAACAAGTCCTTCAGGATTCAGAACAGAGGGGGAGTCAGATCGCTATGATCGCCAGGAACTTTACTTTTGGTGTCTATTTTTAATTGTTGTGCTACTGGTGCTGCGTGTTGATGTTAGGTAGGCAGCTACAGTAACTAAATGATGTTAACATCTTCGGGTTTTGTTTCATTAAATGTATTTTATTTAATCTGGCCTGTCTTTCTCTCTGAGGACAGACGGCAATCAGAGAAGTTGACTGCAGGTGCTCCATCAACTCCTTTACTACCACATGGCCTCGAGCCTGGGTTGGGTAGGCTACCAGTACCTGACTGTTTTTGCAGTCAACAACTACAGAAAACTGGGGTGTGGACAGGCCTCTGTGGTCTCCAATAGAACATTGTCTATATTATTGTCCCTTATCCCCTTCTGGAATAGAGATGAAAGTCAAAGGTACAGCTGTGCATTACTACTAACCTCTTTTGCTTTGTAAGCTCCTTATCCCATACCCACCACACACAAACCATACCCTACACAAACTAGAGGTCGACCGATTATGATTTTTCAACGCCGATACTGATTAATCAGCCAATTGAGATATATATATATATATATCTATCTCTCTACACACATACACTTTGTAATAATGACAATTGCAACAATACTGAATGAACAATGAACACTTATTTGAACTTAATATAATACATATTAAGGGCTTTTAGATGGGTGTTCCACATGTTGGTGGTATGTTTTGATTTAGCCGTTGCTGACCCCATGCTGACATCTTTATGACAAATAAGACACCTTGCTTTCCCTGGTGCCAATTCCATGTAACAGTCCCACACTGGTGCTCTGCTTTTCTCTGCCATCTGTAAAACACACACACAAGCTCTGAAGAGACTGCTTAGGAGACAAATACTCTCAACTATTTATTTTTATTCAGAGTTTAAGTTACCTGTGATGAATGTTGAAAACAAAAACTGTCATTTCTATATGCAGGAAATCCTATTTTAATAATGGACATGGTAAGAATTGACTCCCAAAGTGCAAGTCATAATTCCCATGACACCTAGCAAAATCTGAAAAGTGGTTTCTTCATTTCATTCCATTTATTCCATAGGATATTTTTAGATTCACTTAAAATAAGGTTGTGTTTCGTGTAGGCTTACACCACCTTGCCAATTTTATAACTGTGTAGATATCCATAGGACAAGGTTACTGATTGGCCAAATATAAGCAAAGATCATTTTTTTTTGTAGAGTGGATTTATGAAAATATTTTGACAAACGTTACCTTATCCTAGTGAGATTTACACAGGTATCAAAACGCTGAGGTGGTTTAAGCCTGCAGGAAACACTGACCTTATTTGTAGTAGATCAAGGCATTCTCTATAGAAGACATGAATGGTAAAATAACGAAAGAACCCCTTTTCAAGTTCAGCCGCAGGTTATTACAGGAATTTTAATGTGTAGACTATTTCTCTCTAAACCATATACCTTTGACTATTACGAGCCTGCTGCTGCCTACCACCCCTCAGTCAGACTGCTCTATCAAATCATAGACTTAACTATAATAAACACACAGAAATACAGTCTTAGTTCAAATCCGGAAACTATCATCTCGAAAACTAAACGTTTATTCCGTTCCATTATTTTATCCCCTTGGAGTGGCATCCATGAGTCTAAATATTCCTGTTACATTGTACTTCAATGTTATGTCATAATTACGTAAAATTGTGGCAAATTAGTTCGCAAAAAGCCAGGCGGCCCAAACTGTTGCAGAGACCCTGACTCTGTGTGCAATGAACGCTAGAGAAGTGACACAATTTCACCTGGTTAATATTTGCTAACCTGGATTTCTTTTTAGCTAAATATGCAGGTTTAAAAATGTATACTTGTGTATTGATTTTAAGAACGCATTGATGTTTACGGTTAAGTACACATTGAGCAACGACAGTCGTTGATTGATTGTTTTTTATAAGGTAAGTTTAATGCTAGCTTCAACTTACCTTGCCATCTACGTCGCGTAACAGGCAGGCTCCTCGTGGAGTGCAATGTAATCAGGTCGTTAGAGCGTTGGACTAGTCAACTGTAAGGTTGCAAGATTGGATCCCCCAAGCTGGCAAGGTAAAAATCTGTCATTCTGCCTAAACGAGGCAGAATGTTTCAGGAACCGTCATTGAAAATAAGAATTCTCTTAACTTAAGGTATAGGGGCAGCATTTTTCCCTTTTGGATAAAGCGTGCCCAATTTCAACTTCCTTCTCATGCCAAGAATATAAGATATGCATATTGAAGTAGATTCAGATAGAAAACACTGAAGTTTCTAAAACTGTTTGAATTATGTCTGTGAGTATAACAGAACTTATGTAGCAGGCAAAACAGAGGACTAACCGTTCAGAATTTTTGTTTTGTTGTCTGTGTTCAGTGAGTTCTCACTGGGAAACAATATTTCTTAGGAACTTGTTTTCAGTTCCTACCTTCACACTGGATGTCTCAGTCTTTGGAATTTGGTTTAGGTTATTCCTTTGTGCAATGAAAGTCTGGCCATCTAGGAACTGCGTAACACTGTTGAGAGTTGCGCAAGACTTGAAAAGTAGCTTGGTTTGTTGTCTTCCTGTATTGAACACAGATAGACCAGTCTTCAATTAGATCGATTATTAACGTTTAAAAATACCTAAAGTTGTATTACAAAAGTAGTTTGAAATGTTTTGGCAAAGTTTACAAACAACTTTTGAAATATTTTGTAGTGACATTGCGCAATTTGGAAGCGTTTTTTTTTTCTGGATCAAACGCTCCAAATAAATTGACATTTTGGATATATATGGACAGAATTAATTGAACAAAAAGGACCAATTGTGATGTTTATTGGAGATATTGGAGTGCCAACAAAAGAAGCTTGTCAAAGGTAAGGCATGTTTTATATTTTATTTCTGCATTTTGTGTAGCGCCTGCAGGGTTGAAATATGCTACTCTTTGTTTACTGCTGGTGCAGATGGTGCAGGCTATCAGATAATAGCTTCTTATGCTTTCGCCGAAAAGCCTTTTTAAAATCTGACATGTTGGCTGGATTCAAAACGGGTTTAGCTTTAATTTAGTATCTTACATGTGTGATTTAATGAAAGTTTGATTTTTATATCATTTTATTTGAATTTGCCATGCTGCATTTTCCCTGGCTTTTGGCCAACTGACTTGACTAGTTAAATAAAGGTGTAAAAAAATATACATTTAAAAAATATGCGCCCAAAAATACCCATTTCCGATTGTTATGAAAACTTGAAATCGGTCCTAATTAAATCGGCGTTCCGATTAAATCGGTCGACCTCTAACACAAACCCTTAAAAGCGCATTGCTTAATTTTACCCACCAGGGGGAAAAGTGTGGCTGGTTAGAGCGATTTGCATGAGAGATCCTGTTATACTGAACTGGGCTTCATATGACCCAGATTGGATGGACTGTGTTCCCTGGTCTTTATACACCAAGCCAGTTCACAGTAGATTGACCACTCCGATCAATAGATTTCACCTCAGCTTGAACGGAAAGCATATCATTATATTTGTTTTTAACTGAGGTCAAATATTTGCTATGGTTATGGGGCAGCGTTTATTACTTTTTCCTGTGAGGGGAATCTGACCAGCGTGCGCCTCTTCCAATAATACTACGGATCCCTGAAATAACTGTAAAGCCTGACATTAATTTCCTTGGTAAATATTTGTTAAGCTTCTCAATTTGAGCTCTAAGGTTCCTGCAAATTGAGTATTTGACGAAGCATAATACAATTGTAGGATCTTAAATTTGATCACTCTTGTTGCTGAGAATTTTTCCTGCACTGCAGAGACTGCAGATGAGCTTCGCAATGTACATAGATTCAAAAAATATTAATAGTATTGGACTTTTAATGTAACCTAGTTTTGCCCAGCTAACTAATGGCCTAACCACCAATCAAGCAACATTATGGACTAAACATTCACCCAGTCCTCTGGGTTTTGCCTGCTAAATAAGTTCTGGTATACTCACAGACATGATTCAAACAGTTTAGAAACCTCAAGTGTTTTCTATCCAAATCTACTAATAATATGCATATCTTACATTCTGGGGATGAGTAGCAGGCAGTTGAATTTGGGCATGCATTTCATCCGGATGTGAAAATACTGCCCCCTGTCACCAAGAAGTTAAGTTACAGTTTTCAGACATAGACTCTATATTGAGGAAGTAGGGAGGAGATACGATTCAGTCATTTTTTAAATCCTCAGAAAAAGTTAAATTATTAGAGTAGTAGAGAAGTTGGAATGTTTTATTAAAAGTACCAAAATCCTTACATTGTAATATAACTAATGTGTAAATGTAAACCACGAGAGCTTTGCATTGTACACACTGCAAAACACAATAATCATAGATGGCGCCGACAGACATGGCAGCTCTGCTTCTGAGCTCCCTCCAGCATCCTGCTCTGAGCCAGGGTAAAGGCCTCCAGGCACCAGCCGTCCTTGAGGAACTCTTTAGAGACGATACAAACTGTCTTCCTGCTCCCCCATATGGCGTCCCTGATATTGAACAGGTGATCTTCACCTGGGATGAAGTCTCTGACCTCGAAGCAGCAGCGGAGGACGTTTCGCTCCGCGAACTGAGAGTCTAGTCTGTTCAACAGGGCGGTTTCTACCCACTTGTAGTCGTTGTTGCTGAAGCATAAGTAAGCTGTCGCACCGAGGCCCAACAGCCGGAGAATCCTTCCTAGGGCCCTCAACGATCCTGGCGGTCAACTATTTGTAAACTTTGAAGAGGAATCCACGGAGACGAGCAACAACGATTGATCCGAACTTGATCAGGATGATGAGCCCTGTGCAGCCGATGAAGAGCGAGAGCCTCAGCTCCTGAACCAGCCTCTTATCATCCTCCTCACACAATTTGACTGAGCTGTCATTCAACAGGCTGATGCCATGGAGATCTGAAGGAAACTCACAGCTGATTTCATTCATGTCAGGAAAAGTCACGTTTGTCCCTTTCAGCCACGTCAGAAAGGACACAGTCACAGTGGAATTGATTCCTATACAGGTTGATCCAGCTGATAGAATGGAAAGCTTCTGGGTCAGGAGAGGCCAGGAAATTGTAAGAGAGGTCAACTGTTTTGAGACTCTCTGGAAAAATGTCTGGTTTGAGGTATAGGAGTGAGTTGAAGATCCATCTCTTCCATAGAGATGAGGCCTTTAAATATACCATCTGGGAGAGCCTGCAGGGAGTTAAAGCTTAAATCCAGACTTAAAAGCTTGCCAAGATTTTCAAATACATGCATATACTCTCCCCGTTTCACTCAACTTTGAAAATAAATCCAATGACATGGTGTCATTTTTCGTTGATTTCACGTTGAATTCACGTCAGTTGACAACTCAACCAAATGTAAATCAAAAATTGATATCGAAATGATGTCTGTGCCCAGTGGGATGAGAGCATTGGGCAATTCAATTAGGGCCTCAATTTATTTGATTTGGCATAACTCTGATCATATGACTAAAAAGGGGTATCCTGGCAGTTTTTAGGTAAACAGCTGAGTGATGGAACCATTGATGGAACAAGGACTGACCATCTGAGAGATGAAGGTCTACAGTTTTACTTTACAATTACAGTGTTTGCAAACAATTGAGTTAGACAAGCTTACATGTTGGGTTATGATGGGGTTAGTTAGACATAAGCTCGTGAGGCATGTATTCATTATATTTTTCAAGAATCAGAAAATGGATGTAGGCCTACCAATCCCAGATTCCCCCTTTAAATGTACTTCTCTAGAGGCTGCAATTCTGTGACATTTTATAAAGCTGCCATCCAAAGAACTGTGACGTGTTAATTGACTCCA
>NW_027001617.1:2500-7271 GCF_036934945.1 Oncorhynchus masou masou
ATTACTGCACTATTAGGTATTACTGCACTGTTAGGTATTACTGTACTATTAGGTATTACTGCACTGTTAGGTATTACTGTACTATTAGGTATTACTGCACTGTTAGGTATTACAGCACTGTTAGGTATTACAGCACTGTTAGGTATTACTGTAATATTAGGTATTACTGCACTGTTAGGTATTACAGCACTGTTAGGTATTACTGCACTGTTAGGTATTACAGCACTGTTAGGTATTACTGCACTGTTAGGTATTACTGCACTATTAGGTATTACTGCACTATTAGGTATTACTGTACTATTAGGTATTACAGCACTGTTAGGTATTACTGTACTATTAGGTATTACTGTACTATTAGGTATTACTGCACTATTAGGTATTACTGCACTATTAGGTATTACTGTACTATTAGGTATTACTGCACTGTTAGGTATTACAGCACTGTTAGGTATTACTGTACTATTAGGTATTACTGTACTATTAGGTATTACTGCACTATTAGGTATTACTGTACTATTAGGTATTACAGCACTGTTAGGTATTACTGTACTATTAGGTATTACTGTACTATTAGGTATTACTGCACTATTAGGTATTACTGCACTATTAGGTATTACTGCACTGTTAGGTATTACTGCACTGTTAGGTATTACTGCACTGTTAGGTATTACTGCGAATTAATAGGTATTACTGCACTGTTAGGTATTACTGCACTGTTAGGTATTACTGTACTATTAGGTATTACTGCACTGTTAGGTATTACTGTACTATTAGGTATTACTGCACTGTTAGGTATTACTGCACTGTTAGGTATTACTGCACTGTTAGGTATTACTGCACTGTTAGGTATTACTGCACTGTTAGGTATTACTGCACTGTTAGGTATTACTGCACTGTTAGGTATTACTGCACTATTAGGTATTACTGCACTGTTAGGTATTACTGCACTATTAGGTATTACTGCACTGTTAGGTATTACTGCACTGTTAGGTATTACTGCACTGTTAGGTATTACTGTACTATTAGGTATTACAGCACTGTTAGGTATTACTGCACTGTTAGGTATTACTGCACTGTTAGGTATTACTGCACTGTTAGGTATTACTGCACTGTTAGGTATTACTGTACTATTAGGTATTACTGCACTGTTAGGTATTACTGCACTGTTAGGTATTACTGCACTGTTAGGTATTACTGTACTATTAGGTATTACTGCACTGTTAGGTATTACTGCACTATTAGGTATTACTGCACTATTAGGTATTACTGTACTGTTAGGTATTACTGCACTATTAGGTATTACTGCACTGTTAGGTATTACTGCACTGTTAGGTATTACTGCACTATTAGGTATTACTGTACTGTTAGGTATTACTGTACTATTAGGTATTACTGCACTGTTAGGTATTACTGCACTGTTAGGTATTACTGTACTATTAGGTATTACTGCACTGTTAGGTATTACTGCACTATTAGGTATTACTGCACTATTAGGTATTACTGTACTGTTAGGTATTACTGCACTGTTAGGTATTACTGCACTGTTAGGTATTACTGCACTGTTAGGTATTACCGCACCGTTAGTAATAATGTACTATTAGGTATTACTGCACTATTAGGTATTACTGTACTGTTAGGTATTACTGCACTATTAGGTATTACTGCACTATTAGGTATTACTGCGAATTAATAGGTATTACTGCACTGTTAGGTATTACTGTACTGTTAGGTATTACTGTACTGTTAGGTATTACTGTACTATTAGGTATTACTGTAATATTAGGTATTACTGCGAATAAATAGGTATTACTGCACTGTTAGGTATTACTGTACTGTTAGGTATTACTGTACTGTTAGGTATTACTGTACTATTAGGTATTACTGTACTGTTAGGTATTACTGTACTATTAGGTATTACTGTACTATTAGGTATTACTGCACTCTTAGATATTACTGTACTGTTAGGTATTACTGCACTGTTAGGTATTACTGCACTGTTAGGTATTACTGCACTATTAGGTATTACTGTAATATTAGGTATTACTGCACTGTTAGGTATTACTGCACTGTTAGGTATTACTGCACTGTTAGGTATTACTGCACTGTTAGGTATTACTGCACTATTAGGTATTACTGCACTATTAGGTATTACTGCACTGTTAGGTATTACTGCACTATTAGGTATTACTGTAATATTAGGTATTACTGCACTATTAGGTATTACTGTAATATTAGGTATTACTGCACTGTTAGGTATTACTGCACTGTTAGGTATTACTGCACTATTAGGTATTACTGTAATATTAGGTATTACTGTACTGTTAGGTATTACTGCACTGTTAGGTATTACTGCACTGTTAGGTATTACTGCACTGTTAGGTATTACTGCACTATTAGGTATTACTGTAATATTAGGTATTACTGCACTGTTAGGTATTACTGCACTGTTAGGTATTACTGCACTATTAGGTATTACTGTACTATTAGGTATTACTGCACTGTTAGGTATTACTGTACTATTAGGGTTACTGTGCTCATTAGGTATTACTGCACTGTTAGGTCATCAATATAAATACGTAACTATTAGGTATTACTGCACTGTTAGGTATTACTGCACTGTTAGGTATTACTGTACTATTAGGTATTACAGCACTGTTAGGTATTACTACACTATTAGGTATTACTGCACTGTTAGGTATTACTGCACTATTAGGTATTACTACACTGTTAGGTATTACTGCACTGTTAGGTATTACTGCACTGTTAGGTATTACTGCACTGTTAGGTATTACTGCACTGTCGGAGCTAGGAATACAAGCATTTCGCTACACCCGCAATAACATCTGCTAAATATGTGTATGTGACCAATACAATTTGATTTGACTTGGTAGAGGGAAGAGCAGTCGATTGATTTTACCAGGGTCAATTAAACCACCATTTATTTCAAATAAAAAGGCCTGCAAGAGATCTTTTTTTGTTTTATATTAAAAGCATCACTTATCTCATTTTTTCTCAGTAACATTGTTTAGACCCTGACACAACTTTCTTAGGAAGGGAGGCCAATGAATTTCTACGCTACAGTGCATTAAGCCTCGATCACACCGACAGTGTTATTGCATTTTGGTACACCAGAAGTACATTCATTTCCAATGGAACACTGTGTATTTGTATTTATTATGGACCCCCATTGGCAGCAGCTGCTCTTCTGGGGGTCCAGCAAAATTAAGGCAGTTTTATACCATTTAAAAAAAACATTACAATACATTGACAGATTTCACAACACACTGTTTGCCCTCAGGCCCCAACTCCACCGCTACCACATATCTACAGTACTAAATCCATGTGTACCTGTGTGGGTAGTGCGTATGTTATCGTGTTTGTGTATGCCTGTGTCTATGTTTGTGTTACTTTACAGTCCCCGCTGTTCCAATAGGTGTATTTTTTAAATCTGTTTTTAAATCTAATTTTACTGCTTGCATCAGTTGCTTGATGTGGAATAGAGTTCCATGTAGTCATGGCTCTATGTAGTACTGTGGAATAGAGATCCATGTAGTCATGGCTCTAAGTAGTACTGTGGAATAGAGTTCCATGTAGTCATGGCTCTATGTAGTACTGTGGAATAGAGTTCCATGTAGTCATGTCTCTATGTAGTACTGTGGAATAGAGTTCCATGTAGTCATGTCTCTATGTAGTACTGTGGAATAGAGTTCCATGTAGTCATGGCTCTATGTAGTACTGTGGAATAGAGTTCCATGTAGTAATGTATCTATGTAGTACTGTGGAATAGAGTTCCATGTAGTCATGGCTCTATGTAGTACTGTGGAATAGAGTTCCATGTAGTCATGTCTCTATGTAGTACTGTGGAATAGAGTCCCATGTAGTCATGTCTCTATGTGGTACTGTGGAATAGAGTTCCATGTAGTCATGTCTCTATGTAGTACTGTGGAATAGAGTTCCATGTAGTCATGTCTCTATGTAGTACTGTGGAATAGAGTTCCATGTAGTCATGGCTCTATGTAGTACTGTGCGCCTCCCGTAGTCTTTTCTGGGCTTGGGGACTGTGAAGAGACCTCTGGTGGCATGTCTTGAGGGGTATGCATGGGTGTCTTAGCTGTGTTCCAGTAGTTTAAACAGACCTCTGGTGGCATGTCTTGAGGGGTATGCATGGGTGTCTTAGCTGTGTGCCAGTAGTTTAAACAGACCTCTGGTGGCATGTCTTGAGGGGTATGCATGGGTGTCTTAGCTGTGTGCCAGTAGTTTAAACAGACCTCTGGTGGCATGTCTTGTGGGGTAGTCATGGGTGTCTGATCTGTGTGCCAGTAGTTCAAACAGACAGCTCGGTGCATTCAACATGTCAATACCTCTCAGAAATACAAGTAGCGATGAAGTCAATCTCTCCTCCACTTTGAGCCAGGAGAGATTGCCATGCATATTATTAAAATGAGCTCTCTGTGTACATCCAAGGGCCAGCCGTGCTGCCCTGTTCTGAGCCAAATGCAATTTTCCTGAGTCTCTTTTTGTGGCACCTGACCACATGACTGAACATTAGTCCAGGTGCGACAAAACTAGGGAGAGAGAGAGAGAGTAATGTTTACTGTTAATTTTTATTGTTTATTTCACTTTGGAAAATTATCTACCTCACTTGCTTTGGCAATGTTAACATATGTTTCCCATGCCAATAAAGCCCTTGAATTTAATTTAACTTAATTGTGAGAGAGAGAGAGAGAGAGAGACAGACGAGAGGGTGCAGAGAGAGAGAGAGAGAGAGAGA
>NW_027001618.1:0-2500 GCF_036934945.1 Oncorhynchus masou masou
AGATAGCCAGAGGAACACTCCAACACTCAGACATCATTTACAGATAGCCAGAGGAACACTCCAACACTCAGACATCATTTACAGATAGCACACTCAACACTCAGACATCATTTACAGATAGGCACACTCCAACACTCAGACATCATTTACAGATAGCCAGGGGGACACTCCAACACTCAGACATCATTTACAGATAGCCAGGGGAACACTCCAACACTCAGACATCATTTACAGATAGCCAGGGGCACACTCCAACACTCAGACATCATTTACAGATAGCCAGGGGAACACTCCAACACTCAGACATCATTTACAGATAGCCAGTGGAACACTCCAACACTCAGACATCATTACAGATAGCCAGGGGAACACTCCTACATTCAGACATCATTTACAGATAGCCAGGGGAACACTCCAACACTCAGACATCATTTACAGATAGCCAGGGGAACACTCCAACACTCAGACATCATTTACAGATAGTCAGGGGAACACTCCAACATTCAGACATCATTTACAGATAGCCAGGGGAACACTCCAACACTCAGACATCATTTACAGATAGCCAGGGGAACACCTCAACCCTCAGACATAATTCAAAAATTTTAAAATGACCAGGGATGTTCTCTGTTTGGTGAGTCCTCCCAGATCAGAGGCAGTAGGGATGACCAGGGTTGTTCTCTGTTTAGTGAGCCCTCCAGATCAGAGGCAGTAGGGATGACCAGGGATGTTCTCTGTTTAGTGAGTCCTCCAGATCAGAGGCTGTAGGGATGACCAGGGACGTTCTCTGTTTAGTGAGAACTTCCAGATCAGAAGCAGTAGGGATAACCAGGGATGTTGTCTTGATAAGTGTGTGATTTGGACACTCTTTCTGTCCTGCAAAGTATTGGAAATGCAACAAGGTACTTTTGGGTGACAGGGAAAACGTATGGATTAAAAAGCACATTATTTTCATTAGAAATGTAGTGAGGTAAAAGTAAAAGTTGTCAAAAATTGAAATAGTAAATAGTACTTAAGTAGTACTTTAAACTATTTTTACACACTGCTGAAATCAAACTCTATACCATGTGTTGATTTCTCATTGGCAAAATCCACTATGGACATGGGGTTAGGTTATTACTCAGGATCAATCCACTGTGGACATGGGGTTAGTTTAAGGATCAATCCACTGTGGACATGGGGTTAGTTTAAGGATTAATCCACTATGGACATGGGGTTAGTTTAAGGATCAATCCACTATGGACATGGGGTTAGTTTAAGGATCAATCCACTATGGACATGGGGTTAGTTTCAGGATCAATCCACTATGGACATGGGGTTAGTTTAAGGATCAATCCACTATGGACATGGGGTTAGTTTAAGGATCAATCCACTATGGACATGGGGTTAGTTTAAGGATCAATCCACTGTGGACATGGGGTTAGGTTACTACTCAGGATCAATCCACTATGGACATGGGGTTAGGTTAAGGATCAATCCACTGTGGACATGGGGTTAGTTTAAGGATCAATCCACTGTGGACATGGGGTTAGTTTAAGGATCAATCCACTGTGGACATGGGGTTAGTTTAAGGATCAATCCACTGTGGACATGGGGTTAGTTTAAGGATCAATCCACTGTGGACATGGGGTTAGTTTAAGGATTAATCCACTATGGACATGGGGTTAGTTTAAGGATTAATCCACTGTGGACATGGGGTTAGTTTAAGGATCAATCCACTGTGGACATGGGGTTAGTTTAAGGATTAATCCACTATGGACATGGGGTTAGGTTAAGGATCAATCCACTGTGGACATGGGGTTAGTTTAAGGATCAATCCACTGTGGACATGGGGTTAGTTTAAGGATCAATCCACTGTGGACATGGGGTTAGGTTCAGGATCAATCCACTGTGGACATGGGGTTAGTTTACTACTCAGGATCAATCCACTATGGACATGGGGTTAGTTTAAGGATCAATCCACTATGGACATGGGGTTAGTTTAAGGATCAATCCACTGTGGACATGGGGTTAGGTTCAGGATCAATCCACTGTGGACATGGGGTTAGTTTAACACGCAGGATCAATCCACTATCGACATAGGTTCAGTATCAATCTACCATGGACATTTAGTTTATACATTTTTATTTAACCTTCATGTAACTAAGCAAGTCAGTTAAGAACAAATTCTTATTTACAATGAAGGCCTACACCGGTCAAATGCAATTGACGCTGGGCCAATTGTGCGCCGCCCTATGGGACTCCCAATTATGGTAAGGTTATGATACAGCCTGGATTCGAAACAGGGTGTCTACAGTGACTGAGATGCAGGAGCCCACTTTTGACCAGGGCCCATAGGCAACTGGGCCCATAGGCAACTGGGCCCATAGGGAACTGGGCCCATAGGGAACTGGGCCCAAAGGGAACTGGGCCCATAGGGAACTGGGCCCATAGGGAATAAGGCCCATAGGGAACTGGGTCCATAGGGAATAAGGTCCATAGGGATTAAGGTCCATAGGGA
>NW_027001619.1:0-7270 GCF_036934945.1 Oncorhynchus masou masou
TCATACTGGTCATTATGGTTCTACCTCAAACTGTTCATACTGGTCATTATGGTTCTACCTCATACTGGTCATTATGGTTCTACCTCATACTGGTCATTATGGTGTCTACTCTCATACTGGTCATTATGGTTCTACCTCATACTGGTCATTATGGTTCTACCTCATACTGGTCATTATGGTTCTACCTCATACTGGTCATTATGGTTCTACCTCATACTGGTCATTATGGTTCTACCTCATACTGGTCATTATGGTTCTACCTCATACTGGTCATTATGGTTCTACCTCATACTGGTCATTATGGTTCTACCTCATACTGGTCATTATGGTTCTACCTCATACTGGTCATTATGGTTCTACCTCATACTGGTCATTATGGTTCTACCTCATACTGGTCATTATGGTTCTACCTCATACTGGTCATTATGGTTCTACCTCATACTGGTCATTATGGTTCTACCTCATACTGGTCATTATGGTTCTACCTCAAACTGTTCATACTGGTCATTATGGTTCTACCTCATCTTGTTCATACTGGTCATTATGGTTCTACCTCATACTGGTCATTATGGTTCTACCTCATACTGGTCATTATGGTTCTACCTCAAACTGGTCATTATGGTTCTACCTCAATATCTGGTCATTATGGTTCTACCTCATACTGGTCATTATGGTTCTACCTCATATTGTTCATACTGGTTGCTCATTTAGAGAAAAGACCTCCTCTCCCAGTCACTGGCTCATTAGGGTTCAGCCCAGTCACAGCCAGGCTCAGCCCAGTCACAGCCAGGTTCAGCCCAGTCACAGCCAGGCTCAGCCCAGTCACAGCCAGGCTCAGCCCAGTCACAGCCAGGTTCAGCCCAGTCACAGCCAGGCTCAGCCCAGTCACAGCCAGGCTCAGCCCAGTCACAGCCAGGTTCAGCCCAGTCACAACTAGGTTCAGCCCAGTCACAGCCAGGCTCAGCCCAGTCACAGCCAGGCTCAGCCCAGTCACAGCCAGGTTCAGCCCAGTCACAGCCAGGTTCAGCCCAGTCACAGCCCAGTCACAGCCAGGTTCAGCCCAGTCACAAATAGGTTCAGCCCAGTCACAGCCAGGTTCAGCCCAGTCACAGCCAGGCTCAGCCCAGTCACAGCCAGGTTCAGCCCAGTCACAGCCAGGCTCAGCCCAGTCACAGCCAGGTTCAGCCCAGTCACAGCCAGGCTCAGCCCAGTCACAGCCAGGCTCAGCCCAGTCACAGCCAGGTTCAGCCCAGTCACAGCCAGGCTCAGCCCAGTCACAGCCAGGCTCAGCCCAGTCACAACAGGATCAGCCCAGTCACAGCCAGGCTCAGCCCCAGTCACAGCCAGGTTCAGCCCAGTCACAGCCAGGCTCAGCCCAGTCACAGCCAGGCTCAGCCCAGTCACAGCCAGGTTCAGCCCAGTCACAGCCAGGCTCAGCCCAGTCACAGCCAGGCTCAGCCCAGTCACAGCCAGGTTCAGCCCAGTCACAGCCAGGCTCAGCCCAGTCACAGCCAGGCTCAGCCCAGTCACAGCCAGGTTCAGCCCAGTCACAAGTCAGGTCTCAGCCCAGTCACAGCCAGGCTCAGCCCAGTCACAGCCAGGCTCAGCCCAGTCACAGCCAGGCTCAGCCCAGTCACAGCCAGGCTCAGCCCAGTCACAGCCAGGCTCAGCCCAGTCACAGCCAGGTTCAGCCCAGTCACAGCCAGGTTCAGCCCAGTCACAGCCAGGCTCAGCCCAGTCACAGCCAGGTTCAGCCCAGTCACAGCCAGGTTCAGCCCAGTCACAGTCCAGGCTCCAGCCCAGTCACAGCCAGGTTCAGCCCAGTCACAGCCAGGCTCAGCCCAGTCACAGCCAGGCTCAGCCCAGTCACAGCCAGGTTCAGCCCAGTCACAGCCAGGCTCAGCCCAGTCACAGCCAGGCTCAGCCCAGTCACAGCCAGGTTCAGCCCAGTCACAGCCAGGCTCAGCCCAGTCACAGCCAGGTTCAGCCCAGTCACAGCCAGGCTCAGCCCAGTCACAGCCAGGCTCAGCCCAGTCACAGCCAGGTTCAGCCCAGTCACAGCCCAGTCACAGCCAGGCTCAGCCCAGTCACAGCCAGGTTCAGCCCAGTCACAGCCAGGTTCAGCCCAGTCACAGCCAGGTTCAGCCCAGTCACAGCCAGGCTCAGCCCAGTCACAGCCAGGTTCAGCCCAGTCACAGCCAGGCTCAGCCCAGTCACAGCCAGGTTCAGCCCAGTCACAGCCAGGTTCAGCCCAGTCACAGCCAGGTTCAGCCCAGTCACATCCAGGTTCAGCCCAGTCACAGCCAGGCTCAGCCCAGTCACAGCCAGGTTCAGCCCAGTCACAGCCAGGTTCAGCCCAGTCACAGCCAGGTTCAGCCCAGTCACAGCCAGGTTCAGCCCAGTCACAGCCAGGTTCAGCCCAGTCACAGCCAGGTTCAGCCCAGTCACAGCCAGGCTCAGCCCAGTCACAGCCAGGCTCAGCCCAGTCACAGCCAGGCTCTCTCAGCTCAATGGAAAGCCCTTTTAGTGACTATAAAAGACAGTATGTTATATAGGCTCGGACTGAACCCTAATTACACCTGGCCATCCGGGGTCCAAACATAAATCTTTACTTGGGCCCTCAGCACTAGGCTTGTTCGCTAGATAGCTAACTCCACTACAGGAATCCTTTATTTCCCACACCACGTTTTCCCTCTGACAAGACATCATGGGGAAAAAAACCTGTTTTACTTACATCGTAAATAATTCAATAAACAAGTTTACTGGCCTAAACAAGCCAAAAAACACCAAGCACTTCATGACAGCTCGGAGAGGAAATATTGAGCTACCCTGATGTTTGGCCTGTCATTCTGCTCTTCGTTATTATGACCACATCAATATCTTTCACCCAGGTTATCATGTAGATGTGAAATGAAATGATTAAAGCCTAATATGTCCTGCGTTTTAACAGGAGGCCTGTTATTGGAGAAGGCTGGTGATATGAAGACTGGGTAAAGCTTTTACCTCTCTCTCTCTTATGCTATGTCTGCCTCCTCTCTCTCTCTCTTATGCTACGTCTGCCTCCTCTCTCTCTTATGCTATGTCTGTCTCCTCTCTCTCTTATGCTATGTCTGCCTCCTCTCTCTCTCTTATGCTATGTCTGCCTCCTCTCTCTCTCTTATGCTATGTCTGCCTCTCTCTCTCTCTTATGCTATGTCTGCCTCCTCTCTCTCTCTATGCTATGTCTGCCTCCTCTCTCTCTCTTATGCTACGTCTGCCTCCTCTCTCTCTTATGCTATGTCTGTCTCCTCTCTCTCTCTTATGCTATGTCTGCCTCCTCTCTCTCTCTTATGCTATGTCTGCCTCCTCTCTCTCTCTTATGCTATGTCTGTCTCCTCTCTCTCTCTTATGCTATGTCTTCCTCCTCTCTCTCTCTTGTGCTATGTCTGCCTCCTCTCTCCCTCTTATGCTATGTCTGCCTCCTCTCTCTCTCTCTTATGCTATGTCTGCCTCCTCTCTCTCTCTTATGCTATGTCTGTCTCCTCTCTCTCTCTTATGCTATGTCTGCCTCCTCTCTCTCTCTTATGCTATGTCTGCCTCCTCTCTCTCTCTTATGCTGTCTGCCTCCTCTTTCTCTCTTATGCTATGTCTGCCTCCTCTCGCTCTCTTTTTTTATGCACCTGCGTACCGCCCTCTCCCTCCTTCACTTTATCTACCTTCCTCCCTCCCTCTCCTAACCCTCCCTCCCTCCCCTCCATCTCCTTCTCCCAGTGGTCTAGTTGTGGCCTGGCAGGGGCTTGCTGCGTTATTAAGCAGCGTCTCCTCATCTCTCTTCTTATCGAGCGGACCCAGCAGTCACCGAGCCTGCCAGCCTGTTCCTATTGCACCCCATTTGTCTTCATGTTCAGGAAGCTATTTTCAGTTCACGACACCCGGCCCACCCCTTACACACACACACACACACACACACACACACACGCACACACACGCACACACACACACACACGCACACGCACACGCGACACACACACACGACACACGCACACACACACACACACACACGACACACACACACACACACACGCACACACACACGCACACACACGCACACACACACACACACACACACGCACACACACACGCACACGCACACACGCACACACACACGCACACGCACACACGCACGCACACACGCACACGCGCACGCACACACACGACACACGCACACGCGCGCACACACACACACAGTCTCAGAGTGCAGACACCATCGCTGACAGTGCTGGAGGGAATGGTCTGAGTTTAATCACAAATGTTCCAGCTGCCACTACAGAACCTCATCTTCCTGAAATAAACTGCTTTACACTGAACCACAGTGCTTTAACTTTGACGGAGGAGTATTTCTGCTCTAATGTCCTTTCTCTTGCTTCTCCACTTTCACTGCAAAGTCGTAGTCCTTCCTGGCTGTGTGTCCTGTTACCTGGCATTAAAACTGCATGGCCAGTACTATGGAGTGTTCAGATTGATCTACTGTAGTACAAAATGGATGACCAAACAGACAGATTCACATGTAAGATATATACCAGCGCATGAACATAAGCAAATACACACTTAGAAACGCAGGCAGGCAGGCAGGCAGGCAGGCAGGCAGGCAGGCAGGCAGGCAGGCAGGCAGGCAGGCAGGCAGGCAGACAGACAGACAGACAGACATGTAGGAACGAATCCCCCCTACACACAGACACACACCAACACATACAGAGTGGCTTGTGTTAAATCCTTTGCAAAGTTATGAATGACTCTCTAATAGCAAAGTAAATCGTCCAAGGAGAAAAAAAATATATTTATAAAATTGCTTAAGTTCATTCAGGCCTGTTTCGTTGTCATTAAGAGATCACAGACAGAGGAGGAGATTAGATGAAGTTATCATTGTGTTGAGGGGGGCAAGGGAACAGCTAGGTCTACTTTCTCCAAGGAAACAGCAAGTACTACTGTCTCCAAGGGAACACCTAGTTCTACTGTCTCCAAGGGAACAGCTAGTTCTACTGTCTCCAAGGGAACAGCAAGTACTACTGTCTCCAAGGGAACAGCTAGTTCTACTGTCTCCAAGGGAACAGCTAGTTCTACTGTCTCCAAGGGAACAGCTAGTACTACTGTCTCCAAGGGAACAGCTAGTACTGCTGCCTCCAAGGGAACAGCTAGCACTACTGTCTCCAAGGGAACAGCTAGCACTACTGTCTCCAAGGGAACAGCTAGCACTACTGTCTCCAAGGGAACAGCTAGTACTACTGTCTCCAAGGGAACAGCTAGTACTACTGTCTCGAAGGGAAAAGCTAGTACTACTGTTTCCAAGGGACCATCTAGTACTACTGTCTCCACGGGAACAGCTCGCACTACTGTCTCCAAGGGAACAGCTAGTTATACTGTCTCCAAGAGAACAGCTAGCACTACTGTCTCCAAGGGAACAGCTAGTTCTACTGTCTCCAAAGGAACAGCTAGTTACTACTGTCTCCAAGGGAACAGCTAGTACTACTGTCTCCAAGGGAAAAGCTAGTACTACTGTCTCCAAGGGAACAGCTAGTACTACTGTCTCCAAGGGAACAGCTAGTACTACTGTCTCCAAGGGAAAAGCTAGTACTACTGTCTCCAAGGGAAAAGCTAGTACTACTGTCTCCAAGGGAACACCTAGTTCTACTGTCTCCAAGGGAACAGCTAGTACTACTGTCTCCAAGGGAACAGCAAGTACTACTGTCTCCAAGGGAACACCTAGTTCTACTGTCTCCAAGGGAACAGCTAGTACTACTGTCTCCAAGGGAACAGCAAGTACTACTGTCTCCAAGGGAACAGCTAGTTCTACTGTCTCCAAGGGAACAGCTAGTTCTACTGTCTCCAAGGGAACACCTAGTTCTACTGTCTCCAAGGGAACAGCTAGCACTACTGTCTCCAAGGGAACAGCTAGTACTACTGTCTCCAAGGGAACAGCTAGTACTGCTGCCTCCAATGGAACAGCTAGTTATACTGTCTCCAAGGGAACAGCTAGTCACTACTGTCTCCAAGGGAACAGCTAGCACTACTGTCTCCAAGGGAACAGCTAGTACTACTGTCTCCAAGGGAACAGCTAGTACTACTGTCTCCAAGGGAACAGCTAGTACTACTGTCTCGAAGGGAAAAGCTAGTACTACTGTTTCCAAGGGAACATCTAGTACTACTGTCTCCAAGGGAACAGATAGCACTACTGTCTCCAAGGGAACAGCTAGTTATACTGTCTCCAAGAGAACAGCTAGCACTACTGTCTCCAAGGGAACAGCTAGTTCTACTGTCTCCAAAGGAACAGCTAGTTATACTGTCTCCAAGGGAACAGCTAGTACTACTGTCTCCAAGGGAAAAGCTAGTACTACTGTCTCCAAGGGAACAGCTAGTTATACTGTCTCCAAGGGAAAAGCTAGTACAACTGTCTCCAAGGGAACAGCTAGTACTACTGTCTCCAAGGGAAAAGCTAGTACTACTGTCTCCAAGGGAAAAGCTAGTACTACTGTCTCCAAGGGAACACCTAGTTCTACTGTCTCCAAGGGAACAGCTAGTACTACTGTCTCCAAGGGAACAGCTAGTACTACTGTCTCCAAGGGAACACGCTAGTTCTACTGTCTCCAAGGGAACAGCTAGTACTACTGTCTCCAAGGGAACAGCTAAGTACTACTGTCTCCAAGGGAACAGCTAGTACTACTGTCTCCAAGGAACAGCTAGTATCTACTGTCTCCAAGGGAACAGCTAGCTAGCTACTGTTCTCCAAGGGAAAAGCTAGTACTACTGTCTCCAAGGGAACACCTATTTCTACTGTCTCGAGAGGAGCAGACAGCTAGCACTACTGTCTCCAAGGGAACAGCTAGTACTGCTGCCTCCAATGGAACAGCTTGTATTATACTGTCTCCAAGGGAACAGCTAGCACTACTGTCTCCAAGGGAACAGCTAGTACTACTGTCTCCAAGGGAACAGCTAGTACTACTGTCTCGAAGGGAACAGCTAGTACTACTGTCTCCAAGGGAACAGCTAGTACTACTGTCTCCAAGTGAACAGCATAGCACTACTGTCTCCAAGGGAACAGCTAGTTCTACTGTCTCCAAGGGAACAGCAAGTACTACTGTCTCCAAGGGAACAGCTAGTACTACTGTCTCCAAGGGAACAGCTAGTTCTACTGTCTCCAAGGGAACAGCTAGTTCTACTGTCTCCAAGGAAAAGCTAGTACTACTGTCTCAAGGGAACAGCTAGTACTACTGTCTCCAAGGGAACAGCTAGTACT